>NC_090748.1:5435531-5445843 GCF_036898095.1 Palaemon carinicauda
CCCCGAAATACAGACCACTGCCTGGGAGTGATTGACTAATACACTAGGTAACCAACTGTACTGCATTACATTGTTTTCATGTGGTTTCTATGATGGTATTGTAATTTATGCTACTTTTCAGAAGTAATTACCGTATTTGATGGCCTATAGGATGCACTTTTTTCTCAAAATTTTGGCTTAAAAAGTCGCCCGGCGTCTTATATATTGTAGGTGGCGGTGGCAGAGTTTTGTCCAAAGCAGGTTTCCCCTTCAGGGGAAAGAGTCTCTTGTTCTTGAGAGAAGACAGCCTCTGGGCATCAGCGGTCCCCCCTTACACTTATGGTTCTCCTCCAGGGGCGGAGCGAGAGCCTTATCTTAAGCGACATTCTCCTTCGGGAGAACAACCCTCCCCTGCGGAGGAGTTGTCTTTAGATCTGGATCAGTCTCCCCTTTGGCAGAGTCTGCTGAATGATCCTCTCCAGAGGTTTGTAGGGTGGAAGGGTTTGTAACTCCTCTCCATCCCGAACGTTCTCCTCCTCGTGCTGTGAGGAGACGTCATTTTGAACCTGCTGGTTCTCCTCACGTTGACCCTTCGGGGTCTCATAATGATCACACTTTGGGCTGGCATGATCGTGAGCCTTTGGGGCTCTCGTCATGGTGATCCTGCGGGTTCTCATGACATTAGGAGTCCTTCGGGGCTCTGTCGCGTTGATCCTTTGGGCTCACATGACTCGAAACCTTTGGGTTTCAGTTACGCTGAAACTTCGGGCTCTTGTAACGATGGTAACGTTGAGCCTTCGGTACCTCGTGCCATCAGTCACGCTGACCCTTCGGGGTCTCGTGACAGAGGAACTTCGGTTCCTCATTACGCTGACCCTTCAGGGTCTCGTAACTTAGTTACCCTGAACCCTTGGGCTCTTGTAACTTTAGTCACTCTGACACTTTTGTGTTTTGTGACAGGGAATCTTCGGCTTCTCGTTGCGTTGACCCTTTGGGGTCTCACAACACAGGCTACGTTAGGCCTTCGGGGGCTTGCGACAAAGGAACTTCAGTTTCTCGTTGCGTTAACCCTTCGGGGTCTTGCAACACAGTACACGCTGAACCTTCGGGTTCTCGTGAACCTTGTCATTATAAGTCTTACTCGTATGACAAGAGAGTTTTCGGACTCTTGTTGTGTTGAGCGTTCGTGCTTACTCAACTTACGCTACCGTGAACCTTCGGGTGATCGTAGCAATGAGTTCTCTCCTAAGTGCCAAGAGTTTTACTCTTACGACAGAGATTTTTTGAACTCTCGTCACGCTGAGAGCTCGTGCCCGCAACCAACTTGGCCCGCGCCACCAACCTTATGAGTGCAACCAACACTGCACGTGCAATCAGTGCTATGTTGAAGTGCGCGAACAGCTTAGCGTGCGAACAACTCTTTCATATGTGCGCGCATACGAGACCATATGACAATCATCATCAAGAGTTTCACACTTATGACAGAGAGTTTTTGAACTCTCGTCGTGCGAAGTGTTGGCGCGCGCGTAACCATCTTGGTGCCTGCGCGAGTGACCACATGACAATCGTTATCAAGAGTTTACTCTTATGACAGTTTTCGAACACTCGTCACGTGAAGTGTTCGCGCGCGTGTAACCATCTCGGTGCGCGCGAGTGACCATCTCGGTGCGCGCGGCCAACTTTACGCGCGTAACCATCCCCATCAAGAGTTTTACTCTTATGACGGAGAATCTTCTGACTCTTGTCACGCAAGTGTTCGCGCGCGACCATCGTCATCAAGAGTTTTACTCTTATGACAAGAGAGTCTTCTGACTCTCGGCGCGCAAATGTTCGCGCGCACACGCAAAAACCCTGAGGCTTGCCTGCTGCCTAGGGGTTCCCGCCTCCTTACAGGTAACAATAACACAGTTCTTTTGGGTTCTAGTGTTGTGAACCCCGGTGTGTTCAAGCAACACGATTCCTGAAGATTCCTTCAGAAATCATCTACAGATTTCCTACGGGCTCTTGTTGCAACGTCCTTTAGGGTTGCGAGAAAGGAATTCACGAAATGGATTCTGAACCCCAAGGTTCTCGTTGCGCCAAATCTCTCGGTTCCTGCGATCCAGAGTTTTTTCTGAAAACTCTATGGTCGACCTTCCCCCCCTCCCTACGGGATGGGTCTTCCAATAGCGTAGCTTAATACGTCACTCTACTCTCCCAGCTGATTATTATGTCAGCTAGGCTAGTTTCGCCAGCACCGATCCTTTTGTTTTCGAACAAACCACCGTCAGCTTCCTTCCACCCTCCTACTTCAAGTGGTTGGGTTAGTAGATGGAAATTAGCAGGGAATGAAAAATTCTTTACATTCCAGTTTATTTCCCCTGGCAGGGCTTGCCTGAATTAAACAGTAGTTTTCTCGCTAGCGAGAAAGCGTTCGATGGCAACTCCTTCGGGTAAGCGGTCTACACTTATAGCAATTATGTCTGGTCTTCTTGAAGGAAACCCCCACATACGAGACTTCACCCTTTTCGAGAGACTCATTCCTGAGAAGTTTTACAGAACTTCAACTTGTGTTGTTAAAACTATATAAAGGCGTAAGCGACAGGAGGCTGGAGACCAGTGATATACCTGCCAGCCCTCAACAAATATATTCGGAAGACGTCTTTCAAGATGGACACCCCAAGAACAGTCATGGCGTCCTTGAGGGAGGGGGATTTTATGATTTCCATAGACCTCAAGGATGCCTATTTCCAGATTCCTATTCATCCAGCAAGCAGGAAGTTTCTCCGGGTGAAGTGGGGTGCCCAGATTTTGCAATTCAAGGCCCTGTGCTTCGGACTTTCTACAGCTCCCCAGGTATTCACAAGAGTTTTTATGACGATCTGAGTTTGGGCTCACGAACGGGGTATTCGTCTAATTCGGTACCTGGATGACTGGTTACTCCTTTCACTCTCAAAGGAAGTCTTGAATCAACAGGGTGCAGAGCTTCTTCAACTATGCAAAAATCTGGGCATCACCGTCGACCTGGAGAAATCTCATTTAATTCCGGCCAACAAAGTGACGTACTTGGGGATAGTTCTAGATTCATTGCAGGTCAAGGCATTTCCATCAATAGACAGGCTGAACAACCTGGACCAAGTACTCCGTCCCTTCCTACAAGGCCATCCCAGAAGAGCGAAGGATTGGCAGAGGTTGATAGGACATCTGGTGTCCTTAGAGAAGTTAGTTCCACACGGAAGGCAGAACCTCAAGAGCATACAATGGAATCTAAAAGAGAAGTGGAATCAGAAAAGTTCCCCAGACAAGATTGTTCCAGTTCTTCCGGAAACCAAACAAGCTCTAGAGTGGTGGCAGAACCGGGCACACACTCTAAAAGGGATGCCATTGTCCTCCGGCCCTCCGGAACTTCTTCTCTTCACGGATGCATCAAAGGAGGGATGGGGTGCTCATCTTCGAGGGAAGACAGCGAGGGGCAAATGGACAGAAGAAAAGATGTCTCTACACATCAATATCCAGGAGTTGAGAGCAGTTCAGGAAGCCTGCCGACACTTCACTCAGGATCTGAAAGGAAACTCAGTGACTCTGATGTCAGACAACGCAACAGTAGTGGCGTACATAAAAAAGGAAGGAGTATTGAAGTCGAAGGAGTTGTGTGGTCTCGCCCTACAAGTCCTGAAGTGGGCAGGAAAAGAGGAAGTCAATCTGTCGGCGAGATTCATTCCGGGGAAGAAGAATGTTCTAGCAGACGACCAGGTAGTGGGGACAGAATGGTCCCTTCATCCAGAGGTAGCAAGTTACATAATTCAGATGTGGGGATCCCCGGTAATGGATCTCTTCGCGACAAGGTTGAACACACAACTCCCCGTATTCTGTTCTCCTGTCCCAGACCCAAAGGCAGCCTTGGAGGACGCCTTATAACACAGGTGGGACGGTCTCGACGTGTACGCTTTTCCTCCCTTCGCTATGATAAGTCAAGTCCTCAACAGAGTGAGGACAGCAAGCAACCTAAAGATGACTTTGGTAGTGCCTTGGTGGCCGGAGAGAGAGTGGTTCGCAGACCTAAAAGGCCTCGCCAGTCTCCCTCTGTGGCCTCTTCCCGACAGACCGGACCTCTTGAGGCAGCCACACTTTCAGAGGTTTCACGGAAACCCTCAATCCCTTCGTCTTCACGCCTGGAGGTTATCCAGTACCTCCTGAAAAGACAAGGGTATTCGTCTAAAACAGCTGGGAGATTGTCCCTTTACTTGAGAAAATCTTCCACAGCTGTCTACCAAGCAAAATGGACAATGTTTGTTAAATGGTGCGCTTCTAAGAAGATAGAACCCTTAGAAGCATCAGTACCTGTTATTGCAGATTTTCTAGTTCACCTCAGGGATAAGATGGGCATGTCGGTTCCAGCGGTTAAAGGGGCTCGAGCCGCCCTTGGTCAAGTCTTTCTCTTGAAGGGTATTGATTTGGGTTCTTCCAGGCACATTTCCATGCTCATCAAGAGTTTTGAGCAATCATGTCCCCCATCTTCCCCTAGGGTTCCGAAATGGGATCTGGCTAGGGTGCTAGACATGCTTAGTAAACCACCCTTCGAACCTTTAAAAGATATTGTGGACAGGAATCTTACGCTCAAAGCTGTCTTCCTTTTAGCGTTAGCTTCAGCTAAGAGAGTGGGTGAACTTCATGGGTTGTCGTATGAAGTAGAACATTCTAGAGGATGGAAAGAGATCTCCTTTAAGTTTGTTCCATCGTTCGTCGCCAAGACCCAGAATCCTTCCGTTTGGGATCCTAGGTTTGAGAGTTTTTCTGTCCCAGCAATTCCGAACTCAGGTAATCAAGAAGCCTTGAAATTGTGCCCTGTCAGGGTGATTAGAAAATATCTTAAGAGGACGGCGAGTCTCCGTCTTGCAATTAAGAATCTTTTCGTATCCACGGGCAAGACTAAAAAGAAAATTTCAAAAAATACTATTTCTTTTTGGCTCAGACAGGTTATAATTCAAGCTTATTCGAGTGTTGGACTTTCAGTCCCAGGAAAGCCCAGAGCTCATGATGTTAGAGGCCTAAGCACCTCTCTAGCCTTTGAAAAGAACATGTCGGTGGCTCAGGTTCTTCGAGCGGGAACTTGGTCTAATCAGTCGACATTCACCGCTCACTACCTCAAAGATTGTACGAGAAAGTCATTGGATAGATTTTTGATCGGGCCAGTTATCTCAGCGCTCCAACCGATTTAACGGCTCAAGCCCCAGGTTCAATCGAGAATTACAAATTCTCTAGACACAAGTGTTCTTATCTTTTGTTTTCCCCTTATCTTTTTCTCGTACTGTCCATCGTCCGTGGAGGTCTTAAACAGTAGTCAGACACTTCAAGTATCTTCCAAATTCATCAAGCACATCAAGGAATTTTGTAGGGTAAGTGTTATATACACAGTTAATGAGATCTTTGTGTAGTTTATCCTACTTTCCATTGGGGTCTTTGTCTAGGAGGCACTCCCACCTCCTAATGTGTAAGTCTCCTAAGAAAGTGTTTCGAGGTAAGTCTCTGTGTTGGAACAAATCACAAATTATTAGTTATTTGTATTTTTAAATATTAAACTTAGCCGGTGAATATATAAATAGCTGACGTCTCCGAGGGTCGACAGATTCCAAAAACTCGCGAGCGATCGCCATGAAGGCTGCCGGATGTGCCCACCAGCGCCGACTATTGTAGAGATACTGCATATACTTCTCAACCAAACCAGTTCTTCTCTGTCGGTGGTCCAGACAACATTGGTTCCGCTCGCGCTTAACCTCAAGTTTCTACCGATTGGTGAAGTACTTGGTTTTGGTTTTATTGCTTTCGCCGTGTTGGATTATTCAATACGATCTTCAAAAGGAATGCTTTTGAAAGGAGAGGAAAAGTTTTTGCCCTTGCATTTTTTTTTTTTTTTTTTTTTTTTTTAATCTCGCTCTGGTTTTTCCATAGAGAAAAGATGGCCGACCCTTCCCTCAGTGTACGGAAGTGTGTTAAAGGCTTTTAGTAATTATTTTGTCACTTTATAAATTATTGTTGATATTTATAGATTTACTTCTATATATTTTATATCTCACCCGCCTTTATTAGGCCTCTTCGATTAGCTTTCCATTTATACTAAACACCGAGATAAATTTTATGTTTTTGTTTATAAGCGACCTTTGCCTATTCTTTGTAGGCGGTCTTGACTTGGAAAACGTAGTTAAACAACGTTGAGCCCATTCAACTTTTATTTTTGTTTAGATTGATGAGATGAATATTTTTAGAAAATATTTTAAGAAATTTATTCTTTGAATAGTCTTCGTGCTGTTTTTCAAAGATGAACTAACGTTTGGTCTATTTATGCTACGCAGTTTGCGCTCTATCGTTACGATAGAGAAAGAGAGAATCACGGTTTCACTTTGCAGAAAGAGTAAATCGATTTTGACGTTTTGTTCATTCTTCTTACAAACTGAAGTTTTTTAGATACTAATTTAAAGGAACATGTTAATTTTCAATTTCTTAGTCCTTTTAGTTTTTTCCTTTAGTCAAATAACCTGTTATTGACGAAGAGTGAGTGAGCCATTCTCTTGTGAGTGACAAGAGAGAGAGAGAGAGAAAGAGAGAACGATCCGATCTTTATTCTCGTCCCAAGTCTCTGTACAAGGAGTTTGGGAGCGAGTAACGTTGTTCTCGATTCAGATTTTTATTCTCATCCCTAGGCACTGTACGGTGAGAGATTGAAAACGTAGTCCTTAGTGAACTAGTTTTAGTCTCCTCCCCAGTCACTGATCTTTTTAACTTTATATATTTCTGTTTTATTCGATATATATGTATATGTTTATTAATTTTTGCATGTGTGTTTCATTTTGTACTAATGTGCTTACATTATACGACATATTTTGCAATTCTAACCTTTTGATATAAGGGAGAATTGCGTGCTTAAGGTAGAAATCAGCTTTATTCATGTCTAATGTGAAATTATTAAAAAATGCGATATCAGTGAAGAAAGTGCGAAAAACATGTTCAGTGTTGCGGAGGGTTCGTTTGTTCGTGCTTGTCGCTTGCCTAGTCCGAGACCTCTTTCAGGCTCCCCTGCACCAGGGAGAAGGAATGTCGTAGGACCTAAGGGAGTGAGAGGTGTAAACCAACGAACAGACGTTCCCTCAAAGGTATCAGACGTTGCTCGTCAAGCACGTCCTTGCCATAAGACAGGAGAGACGAAGTTCTCCTCGTCTTCCGATGATTCGTCTCTTTAAAAACCTGGGCGTAAGGTTTCGAGACGGTTGAAACGTTAATTAGTTCCTTCAGAACAAGTTCAACGTCCTAGCTGTAGTCATCATGAGAGTCCCGTTCATAGCGATGACGTTCATGTACAGACGTTTCCAACGTCACGATCTATTCAGAGTACCAGCGTGACGTTGAGCTGCAGTCACCGCAGACTCGACGTGACGTTGAGCGGTAGACACCGTCGACACGACGTGACGTCGAGTGTCAGTCACCGTAGTCACGATATAGCATCGATCAGCAGTCACCGCTGTTACTACGTGACGTTTGAACGTCAGCCACCGCAGTCACAGGTTGATCCGAAGTTAAGTGTTTTGCAAGATATGCTGTTAAAGCTTTCTTCTTTAATAGAAGCTTACGATTCTGTTCCTGTGCGAAAGGATCCTTTGCTTTTTGTACATCACGGTTCTGGGATACGTGATTCAGGTCTTCAACCTTCTAAACGAGCTTTGTTACGTCACGCTGACTTTATCCCTAGTGTCAGCTTTGCTGTTAAACGAGATGCGGAGCATAAATCTCGATGTAACTTTGATCGCTTTGAACGTCAGCCACCGCAGTCACAGCGTGACGTTGAGCTGCAGACACCGCAGACACGACGTGACGTTGAGCGGTAGACACCGTAGACATGACGTGACGTTGAGGGTCAGTCACCGTAGTCACGATATAGCATCGAACAGCAGTCACCGCTGTTACTACGTGACTTTTGAACGTCAGTCACTTCTGTCACGACGTGTAGTAGAATAACATTCTCTGCAGTCACAACGTGACATCGACCCTCCAACTTTAACTTCTGTTCATATACAAGTTGTTGTAGCCGGTCAGGCTTTTCCTTCACGTCATTCTGAATATAAATCTCCTTCTCGCAAGACTTTAGATTTATCAGATGATGTGCCTTCTGAAGAAGTTGATGACCCCCTTTCAACTAATGTACCTTTGGGGATTCATTCAGAAGAGGAGGAACCTAGGGTTGTCCAACAATCCCTTGTTTTAAAATTATGAATTTCTTTAGGGAAATTTTGTTCTACTCGTTTTGTAACTGCTGCTCCGCCGTCTGAGTTTACTCTTGGCATGACTTTCTTCGACTCCTACATTTACGAAGTCAGTTCTCTCTTGTTCTTCCAAGAGAGCCATGCTCTTACTGGGAGACTGGTTGGAATCCAGGAGAAGTTTAGGAAAGTCTGCTTTTGCTTTTCCTCCTTCTTAATTAGCTTCTCGCTCGAGCGTCTGGTGTGACACAGGAGAAGTTCTCGGCTTGGGAGTACCTGCCTCTGCCCAGGGAGACTTCTTAAGCCTAGTGGACTCTCCTCGTCGTCTAGCCATGAGACGCTCCAAGATTTTATGGTCTGCTTCAGAGCTAGACCATCTCCTGTTAGGAGTTTTTTTCGAGCGTTTGAAGTATTTATTTGTTGGATTGGTCCCTGGGAGCCTTAAGTAAGAAGGTCTCTCCAGCTGTCAATGTATTGCTGTACAATTATGTCATGCATGAACAAGGCTTTAAGGGATGGCTCCAATGAACTGGCAGCCACGTTCACTGCAGGAGTACTTAAGATGTAAGTGCGCTCAATGTGTTCATTGTCAAGACAAAGTTCACGATGAAGACTACCAAATCTGTCTTGGCAGCAGTAAGGGAAGGCGACTGGATGGTCTCTCTCGACCTTCAGGATACATACTTTCACATCCCGATTCATCCAAACTTTCAACAACATCTGAGGTTTGTGGACGGGAAAGTAGTGTACCAATTTCGAGCACTGTGCTTCGGCCTCATTCCTGCTCCTCTTGTTTTTACAAGGCTCTTGCAAAATGTAGCAAGCTTTCTACATTTTTTGAGGATTCAGAGCCTCCCTTTATTTTGACGACTGGCTAATCAGGGCATCGTCATTAAATCGCTGTCTGGAGAGCCTCTAATGGACATTAGACCTAACCAAGGAGCTAGGGCTCATAGTGAACGTAGAGAAGTCGTAACTTACAGTACCCCATCCCAGACTATTCTTTATTTTGGGGTGGAGATACAGTGTCGAATTTTTCGGGCCTTTTCGTCTCCCACAAGAATGGAACAAGCTCTGTTAAAAGTCCTTCACTTGCAAGAGAAAAACAGTTGCTCTGTAAGAGTTTGAACGAGCCTCGTGGGAACTCTTTCATCGCTGGAGTAGTTTATCTCTCTGGGGAGACTCAACCTTTGCCCTCTCCAATTTCACCTAAACCATTGGAACAAGGAGAAGGGCTTAGAGAGTATCTCTATCCCAATCTCCAACTCAGTCTAGACATGTCTGACTTGGTGGGACAGCAACATCAGACTTCGAGAAGGTCTTTCTCTTGCGATCAAGAACCCAAACCATGTGTTATATTCAGATGCATCGGATTTGGGTTAGGGAGCTCCACTGGACAGTCTGGAATGCTCGGGTCTTTGGTCCACGGATCTGAAGGAACTCCATTTAAGGCAAGTAACATCTGTCTTTTGACGAGGTTTGTGCAAGGAGAAATGAATGTCTTAGCGGACTGCCTCAGCAGAAGAGGACAAGTCATCTCCATGGAGTGGACGTTGCACAAGACTGTGTGCGAGAAGCTATGGATGACATGGGGTCAACCCACCATAGATCTTTTTGCGACTTCACTGACAAAGAGGCTCTCGACTTACTGCTCTCCAGTTCCAGATCCAGAGGCAGCCCACATAGACGCTTTCCTGCTGGACTGGTCTCGCCTAGACATCTATGCCTTCCCACCATTCAAGATCCTAGACAAGGTTCTTCAGAAGTTCACTTCTCACGAAGGGACCAGGTTGACGTTGGTTGCTCCCCTCTTGCCGTCGAGAGAATGGTTCACAGAGGTTCTTCTATGGCCGGTGGACATTCCAAGAAGTTTACCGTTGCGGATGGATCTCCTGCGTCAGCCTCTTGTAAAAAGATTTCATCAAAGTCTCCTCGCGCTTCGTCCAACTGCTTTCATTCTATCGAAAGACTCTCTAGAGCTCGTGGGTTTTCGAAGGAGGCAGCTAGAGCGATCGCAAGAGCTAGAAGGTCCTCTACCATCAGGATCTACCAATCCAATTGGGAGGTATTTAGAGACTGGTGTAAGTCCTCCTCTATTTCCTCTT
>NC_090748.1:5446343-5488843 GCF_036898095.1 Palaemon carinicauda
CTCTATTTCCTCTTCCAATACCACTGTAGCACAGATTGCAGACTTTCTACTTTATATTAGAAATGATCGCATCCTTTCTGCCTCAACTATTAAAGGCTACAGAAGCATTTTAGCTTCAGTTTTTAGACATAGAAATTTAGATCTCTCTGATAATAAAGATCTAGACATTCTCAAGTCTTTTGAGACTTCCGAGGAGCGTCAGATCACTACTCCTGCTTGGTATTTGGACGTGGTCCTTTAGTTCCTTATGTCTGAAAGGTTTGAGCCGTTGAATTCAACATCACTCAAAGATCTTACACTCAAAACTCTCTTTTTAGTGAGCATGGCTACCGCAAAGAGTTAGTGAAGTATATGCCTTCAGCATAAATATCAGCTTCTGCTCTATTAAAGCAGTATGCCTCGCTTCAACTTGGTTTTTTAGCCAAAAGGGAACGGCCATCTCGTCCATGGCCTAAGTCGTTTGAACTTCCCAGTCTATCTGAAATTGTTGGGAACGAAATTGAAAGAGTCCTGTGCCCTGTAAGAGCTCTTAAATTTTATTTAAATAGAACCAAAACGCTGCGAGGCAATTCAGAGGCTTTATGGTGTTCGGTTAAAAAACACCACCTTACCGATGTCGAAAAATGCGTTGTCATATTTTATTAGACTTTTAGTTAGAGAGGCTCACTCTCATTTAAGTGATAATGAAGTTAGAGCGGTGGCAACTTCAGTAGCGTTCAAACAAAATAGATCCCTTAGAAGCATTACGGACGCAACCTTTTGGAGGAGTAAATCTGTGTTCGCTTCACATTATTTAAAAAATGTCCAGACTCTTTATGAGGACTGCTACATGTTGGGGACCATTCGTAGTAGCGAGTGCAGTAGTGGGTGAAGGTTCTACCACTACATTCCCTTAATCCCAATATCCTTTCTTCTCTTGAAACTTTTAATTTTTTGGGTTGTACGTGGAGACTAAGAAGTCTCCAGCAATCTTTTGATTTGGTGGGTGGTCAAACTTGTTTCTTGAGAGCGCCCAGATCAAGGGTATTGATGAGGTCCTGTTATAGGGGTGTTCACCCTGATTATAACAGCTGCTAGAAGTCTTTCAGCATCCTGAGAGGATCGCTGGGCTTCGTAAGGATAGCGGACTAATGAGTCAGAGTATTCATCAGAGTCAGCTTCCTTATCAGGTACCTATACTTAAGTTTGTTTTTTTGAATATTTGTCAAAAACTCTTGAGCATATACGCCTTTATTGTTTTAATACTGGTCTCTACCCTCCACCATGGGTGTGAATCGGCTATATATATATTCACCAGCTAAGTTTAATATTTAAAAATGATATTTTCAATTTAAAATAAATTTTTGAATATACTTACCCGGTGAGTATATATAATTAAAGGCCCTCCCTTCCTCCCCGATAGAGACCCTACGGACTGAGAAGAACTGAACTCCTGGAGAAGTATATGCGGTATCTGGCCGATAGTCGGCGCTGGTGGGCACACCTGGCAGCCATCATGGCGATCGCTCGCGAGTTTTTGGAATCTGTCGACCGTCGGAGACGTAAGCTACATATATATTCCCCGGGTCAGTATATTCAAAAATTTATTTCAAATTGAAAATATCATTTTTAAATATTTAACTTAGCTGGTGAATATATAATAGCTGCAACTCTGTTGCTCGACAGACAAAAAACAGTAAAAACTCGCCAGCGATCGCTATACAGGTTGCGGGTGTGCCCACCAGCGCCAACTGTCGGCCAGATACCACTCTCTCGATGTAAACAAAGACTCAATTTCTTCTCTGTCGACGTGTCGACAAGACGTACTTTTACTCGCTGTAGAACCTGGAGTTTTCTCAACATATTTGGTGAAGTACTTCATTTTGGTTTGAGCTTTCGCAGTGCAGGTGTTTTATCTTCATCTTAAATCTTGAACTCGTTTTGGATAGATTTAATTTTTGGTGACAAAGAGAGTATGGACTTTCTTTGACTTTTAAATGGCCGACCCTTCCCTTAGACGGAAGTGTGTTTAGGCTTTTAGTAATTATCTTATCACGTTATAAATTAATTATAGATTTTCCTCTATATATTTTATATCTCACCGCCTTTATTAGGCCTCTTCGATTAACTTTCCATTTATAATAAACATAAAAAATAAATTTTAATGTTTTGTTTATATGCGACCTTTCCTGAGAGTAGGCGGTCCTAACTTGGAAACCGAAGTTAAACAACGTTGAGCCCTTTCAATCGTAAATAGCTTTTAAAGAGCTAATGATTTAAAACTTTTTAAATGAATATTTTTAATAAATATTTTATGAAAGATTTTCTTTGAATAGTCTTCGTACTGTTTTCAAAGATGAACTAACGTTTAGTTTATTTATGCTACGCAGTTTGCGCTCTATCGTTACGATAGAGAGAGAGAGTATCACGGTTTCACTTTGCAGAAAGAGTAAATCGATTCTGACGTTTTGTTCATTCTTCTTTCAAAGCTTAAATGTTTTAAATTCTATTTTAAAGGAACTTTTTAATTGAAAAACCTTTCAGTTTTTTCCTTTGGTCAAATAACATGTTTTTTTGACGAAATGTAATTGGGCTCTTCTCTTAGGTGCGAAATCAAGAGAGAAAGAGAGAGAGAGATAGAGACGGAGGGAGAGAGAGGAGAGAAAACGTTCCGTTCAAGCGGGTAACGTTGTTCTCGAGTTACTCTCGTCCCTAGTCTCTGTACGGGGAGAAAGGATAAAACGTTTTTAGTTTTATTCTCGTCCCCAGGCAATGTATGGTGAGAGATTGAAAACATAGTTTTGAATGAACTAGTGTTTCTTCTCTTCCCCAACCACTGAATTTTTTTATCTTAAAAGATGTTTACTGTTTTTTTGCTGGTATTAATGTGCTTGCATTATACGACTGATTTCGCATTTACTACCTTTTGATGAGGGTAGAATTGCGTGCTTCAGGTAGAAATCAGTAAAAGTTTCGATTTCAGTGAAATAAGTGCAAAACAGAAAATCGTAGTGATAAAGTGATATTGCGCAAAGTGTTACAGTGTTGCGTCCGAGGGTTCGTCTGTTCGTGCCTGTCGTTCACCTAGTCCGGGACCTCTTGCAAGCTCCCAAGCCCAGGGGAGAAGTAATGTCGTACGACTTATGGGTTCGAGAGGCCTTGATCAGCGAACAGACGTTTTTCAATATTAATCTTACCCGATGATCATGTAGCTGTCAACTCCGTTGCCCGACAGAAATCTACGGTCGGGATACGCCAGCGATCGCTTATACAGGTGGGGGTGTACTCACCAGCGCCATCTGTGGTCAGGTACTCCAGTACTTCTTGTCAACAAGACCTCAATTTTTCCTCTGTCGTGCCACCGGCAAGACCTACATGGATACGCTGTTGATTTTGGAGTCTTTCGTTCACGATTTGGTGAAGTATTTGCTCTGAAATTTTAGCCTTCGCTGTACAGGAAGCTTTAGCCTTAGCTTAGCAAGCTTTTGGTATTAATTTGATTCATTGGTTAACGATCTTTGCTTACTTTGGAATTCCCCCTTTGACTACTTCTAAAATTCAAGATGTCTGACCATTCCCAAGTTCCTAAATACAGGCGATGTAGTGTTAGGACTTGTAATAGGCGTCTTCCGAAGGCCTCTGTTGATCCTCACACCGTATGTTCCAATTGTAGGGGAAAATCCTGTCAATTGGAAGATCGATGTGGGGAATGTGCTGGGCTTTCGGAATTCGATTTTAATGAATTCCTCAGATATACTCGTAGGTTAGAGAAGGAGAGAGATAGGAGGAGTTCTTCTCGCTCTTTGGATATTTCCTCTCCCCATGCCCCCAACCTTTTCCTTCCCCTGTGGTGGTGACCCCCGAACCTGCTACGAGTGCTC
Source organism: Palaemon carinicauda (assembly GCF_036898095.1). Classification (NCBI taxonomy): domain Eukaryota; kingdom Metazoa; phylum Arthropoda; class Malacostraca; order Decapoda; family Palaemonidae; genus Palaemon; species Palaemon carinicauda. The sequence goes on from NC_090748.1 coordinate 5,450,204, forward strand.
AGCCTGCAATGGCTGATATGTTGCGTGCCATTCAGGCTCTCGGTGATAAGGTGGAGTCGTTGGTTAGTGACCGCAATCAGCTCTTGGCGGATGTCAGAGAGCTGAAAGCGAAGAGTGCAGTGGGAAGTGTTAGTGCAAGTGCTGTGCATAGTGTCAGTGTCAGTGTTGCGCATGAGGATACATCTGTGCGTGCCAGTCGTCCGCCCAGTCCGGGACCTCTTGCAAGCTCCCAAGCCCAGGGGAGAAGCAATGTCGAAGGACCAAAGGGTTCGGCAGGCCTTGATCGGCGCACAGATGTATCCTCAGTGGTTGCGGACGTATCTGCTAAGGATCGTCCCTTCCACTCCCAGACGAATGAGCCCTTACATTCCTCGTCTGTGGAAGAGGTTTCCATGAGGAAACGGTGGACTAAGGTCTCACGACCGCTTAAGCGTAAAGTCCCTTCAGAGCTAGTCCAACGGCCCAGGTGTAGCCACTGGGTCAGTTCGGACTCGCCGCAGTCATCGGATGACTGCACACCTCCCAAGAGAGGTAGAGTGGTCCCTCAACAGGCCTCTGCTCCAACCACAGTAGACCCTAAGTGGTCCATGCTGCAGACTATGCAGTCTCAGCTTGCGGCTTTTATGCAGGATTATCAGGCAGAGAAGGTTATCATCCCTCCTCCTGTGAGAGCACCTCCACAGTTGCGCTGTCCTCAACCCATGCAGCATGCTCTGCAGACCTTACAGCATGAGCCGCATTCCATGCAGCATGAGCCTCATACCATGCAGCATGAGCCTCATCCCATGCAGCATGAGCCGCATGCCATGCAGCATGAGCCGCATACCATGCAGCATGAGCCGCATCCCATGCAGCATGAGCTGCATGCCATGCAGCATGAGCCGCATGCCTCACAGCATGCTCTGCATACCACACCGCATGCTCCTCAGCCCACCGCAGACCCTCCCTCACACCGGCCCTCTGCTTTTGTTGTTGCCAGCTCACAGTCTGTCCAGCAGGGGCATGATGATGGATCCGCAGGTACGCATGCACCCGTTCTGCAGGATTCAGCCGTTCAGCTTGCTGCTCTGCCTTTGCCTCTTACAACTCAACTGTCGGGTGAGGAGGCTTCTGAGGATGAAGCTGCTCATCTTGATGATCCTCTTTCTGATGTTGAAGGACACAAGTCTTCGCCACCCTCCTTAGACTTCCGCAAAGTCCTTGCTTTGTTCAGAGAGTTGTACCCTGAACACTTTGTGTCTGCAACCCCTCGTTCTCCTCCCTCCGAGTTTGCTCTGGGCATGCAGTCTACTGCGCCTGCCTTCACCAAGCTTGTTCTTGCCAGATCTTCAAGGAGAGCTTTGAGGGTTATGGGGGATTGGTTGCAGTCCAAGAAGCAACTGGGAAGGACCTCTTTTGTGTTTCCTCCTCCCAAGCTGGCTTCTAAGTCGGGCGTCTGGTATGCCACGGGAGAGGAACCTGGCTTGGGGGTTCCTGCCTCTGCCCAGGCCGACTTCTCAAGTCTGGTTGACTCTCCCCGCAGGTTGGCTATGAGACGTTCGAAGATCTGCTGGTCCTCTACAGATCTTGATCACTTGTTAAGGGGAGTCTTTCGTGCCTTCGAGATATTCAACTTCCTCGATTGGTGTCTGGGAGCCTTAAGCAGGAAGACTGCCCCTTCTGACAAGGACTCAGCCATGCTGATCATGTCCAGCATGGACAAGGCAATACGGGATGGGTCTGGCGAGCTTGCGGCTTCTTATGTATCAGGGGTCCTCAAGAAAAGGGAACATCTGTGCTCCTTCTTATCTGCTGGTATCACCCCTTGCCAGAGGTCAGAGTTACTTTTTGCTCCTCTGTCCAAGTGTCTGTTTCCGGAGGAATTAATTAAGGGGATGACTGCCTCTCTTCTCCAGAAGGATACGCATGACCTCATGGCTGCTTCTGCACGTAAGGCTAAGACCTTACCTTCCGTGACTAAACCTTACCGCCCTCTAGCAGTTGATACTCCTGCTTCCAGGTTCATCCCACCCTTTCGTGGCAGAACCTCCAGCAGAGGAGGTACCCGTGCAGACAGTAACCGTGGCAAGTCCAAGAAGGGTTCCAAGTCCACAAGAGGCAAGTTTTGACTTCCCTCCTCTCCAGACAGCTGTAGGAGCCAGACTCAAGACCTTCTGGCAAGCTTGGGAGAGCAGAGGTGCAGACGCTCAGTCTGTGAAGTGGCTGAGGGAGGGATACAGAATTCCGTTCTGCCGCAATCCCCCTCTAGCTACATCTCCCATCAACTTCTCTCCCAACTACAAGGAGAAGGACAAGAGGCTAGCGTTGCAACAAGAGGTGTCGCTCTTGCTACACAAGGAGGCAGTGGTCATAGTCCGGGACCATCAATCCCCGGGCTTTTACAACCGTCTCTTCCTGGTAGCCAAGAAGACAGGAGGTTGGAGACCGGTGCTGGACGTCAGTGCGCTCAATGCTTATGTCACCAAGCAGACGTTCACTATGGAGACGACGAAGTCGGTCCTAGCAGCGGTCAGGCAGGAGGACTGGATGGTCTCGTTAGACCTGAAAGACGCATACTTTCACGTCCCCATCCACCCAGACTCCCAACCTTTCCTGAGATTCGTCTATGGAAAGGTTGTGTACCAGTTCCAAGCCCTGTGTTTTGGCCTAAGCACGGCACCTCTTGTGTTTACGCGACTGATGAGGAATATTGCGAAATTCCTTCACTTGGCAGACATCAGAGCCTCCCTCTATTTAGACGACTGGCTTTTAAGAGCTCCCACAAGTCGTCGCTGTCTGGAGAATCTCAGATGGACTATGGATCTGACCAAGGAACTGGGCCTCCTGGTCAATTTAGAGAAGTCCCAGCTCGTCCCATCCCAGACCATTGTTTACCTGGGTATGGAGATTCAGAGTCGAGCTTTTCGGATCAACCAAGCCCTAGAGTGCATCCTGAGCATGCTGAGAAGGAGCCGATGCTCAGTAAGGCAGTGGATGAGTCTAACAGGGACACTTTCATCGCTGGCCCTGTTCATCGAGTTAGGGAGACTCCACCTCCGCCCCCTTCAGTATCATCTGGCTGCTCACTGGATCAAGGACATGACGCTAGAGACGGTCTCAATTCCTGTTTCCGAAGAGATGAGGTCTACTCTAACGTGGTGGAAGAACAGCATTCTTCTCAAGGAAGGTCTTTCGTTAGCTGTTCAGACCCCCGACCACCATCTCTTCTCGGACGCATCAGACTCGGGCTGGGGTGCGACATTGGACGGACAGGAATGCTCGGGAACATGGAATCGGGAACAAAGAACACTCCACATCAATTGCAAGGAGTTGTTGGCGGTTCATCTGGCCTTAATGAACTTCAAGTCCCTCCAGCTAAACAAGGTGGTGGAGGTGAACTCCGACGACACCACAGCCTTGGCTTACATCTCCAAGCAGGGGGGGACTCATTCGAGGAAGTTGTTCGAGATCGCAAGGGACCTCCTCATTTGGTCAAAAGATCGAAGGCTCACGCTGGTAACGAGGTTCATTCAGGGCGATATGAATGTCATGGCAGATCGCCTCAGCCGGAAGGGTCAGGTCATCCCCACAGAGTGGACCCTTCACAAGAATGTTTGCAGCAGACTTTGGTCCCTGTGGGGTCAGCCAACCATAGATCTGTTCGCTACCTCGATGACCAAGAGGCTCCCATTGTATTGTTCTCCGATTCCAGACCCGGCAGCAGTTCACGTGGATGCTTTTCTGCTGGATTGGTCCCATCTCGACCTGTATGCATTCCCGCCGTTCAAGATTGTCAACAGGGTACTTCAGAAATTCGCCTCTCACAAAGGGACACGGCTGACGTTGGTTGCTCCCCTCTGGCCCGCGAGAGAATGGTTCACAGAGGTACTGCAATGGCTGGTCGACGTTCCCAGGACTCTTCCTCTAAGAGTGGACCTTCTGCGTCAACCTCACGTAAAGAAGGTACACCCAAGCCTCCACGCTCTTCGTCTGACTGCCTTCAGACTATCGAAAGACTCTCAAGAGCTAGAGGCTTTTCGAAGGAGGCAGCCAGAGCGATTGCTAGAGCTAGGAGGACATCCACTCTCAGAGTCTATCAATCTAAATGGGAAGTCTTCAGAACCTGGTGCAAGGCCAATGCAGTTTCCTCAACCAGTACCACTGTAACCCAGATTGCTGACTTCCTGTTACATCTAAGGAACGTTAGATCCCTATCAGCTCCTACGATCAAGGGTTATAGAAGTATGTTGGCAGCGGTTTTCCGCCACAGAGGCTTGGATCTTTCCTCCAACAAAGATCTGCAGGACATCCTTAGGTCTTTTGAGACCTCTAAGGAACGTCGGTTGTCCACTCCAGGCTGGAATCTAGACGTGGTCCTAAGGTTCCTGATGTCATCTAGATTTGAACCGCTCCAATCAGCCTCTTTCAAGGACCTCACATTAAAAACTCTTTTCCTAGTATGCCTAGCAACAGCTAAGAGAGTAAGTGAGATCCACGCCTTCAGCAGGAACATAGGTTTCACATCGGAAACGGCTACATGTTCCTTGCAGCTCGGTTTTTTGGCTAAAAACGAGCTTCCTTCACGTCCTTGGCCTAAATCGTTCGAGATCCCTAGCCTATCCAACTTGGTGGGTAACGAACTGGAGAGAGTACTTTGCCCAGTCAGAGCTCTTAGGTACTATCTGAAAAGGTCAAAACCTTTACGAGGACAATCAGAAGCCTTATGGTGTGCTGTTAAGAAGCCTTCGCTACCAATGTCTAAGAACGCAGTTTCTTACTACATCAGGCTTCTGATTAGAGAAGCTCATTCTCATATGAAGGAAGAAGACCTTGCTTTACTGAAGGTAAGGACACATGAAGTGAGAGCTGTGGCTACTTCAGTGGCCTTCAAACAGAACCGTTCTCTGCAGAGTGTTATGGATGCAACCTATTGGAGAAGCAAGTCAGTGTTCGCATCATTCTATCTCAAAGATGTCCAGTCTCTTTACGAGAACTGCTACACCCTGGGACCATTCGTAGCAGCGAGTGCAGTAGTAGGTGAGGGCTCAGCCACTACATTCCCATAATCCCATAACCTTTTTAACCTTTCTCTTGATTGCTTTTATTGTTGTTTTTGGGTTGTACGGTCGGCTAAGAAGCCTTCCGCATCCTGGTTGATTTGGCGGGTGGTCAATTCTTTCTTGAGAAGCGCCTAGGTTAGAGGTTGTGATGAGGTCCTTTAGTATGGGTTGCAGCCCTTTATACTTCAGCCACCTAAGAGTCGTTCAGCATCCTAAGAGGACCGCTACGCTCAGTAAGGAAGACGTACTTATTAAAGGCAGAGTAATGGTTCAAGTCGACTTCCTTACCAGGTACTTATTTATTTTTTATTGTTATTTTGAATAACTAATAAAAATGAAATACGGGATACTTAGCTTCTTTGTTAACATGTATACTGGTCTCCACCCACCACCCTGGGTGTGAATCAGCTACATGATCATCGGGTAAGATTAATATTGAAAAATGTTATTTTCATTAGTAAAATAAATTTTTGAATATACTTACCCGATGATCATGATTTAAATGACCCGCCCTTCCTCCCCATAGAGAACCAGTGGACCGAGGAGAAAATTGAGGTCTTGTTGACAAGAAGTACTGGAGTACCTGACCACAGATAGCGCTGGTGAGTACACCCCCACCTGTATAAGCGATCGCTGGCGTATCTCGACCGTAGATTTCTGTCGGGCAACGGAGTTGACTGCTACATGATCATCGGGTAAGTATATTCAAAAATTTATTTTACTAATGAAAATAACATTTTCCCTCTATGGTATCGGGTGTATCTTACCAAGATCTCCCCTACCATAAGGCGAGAGAGACAATTTTCTCCTCGTCATCCGAAGGCTTTTCGCATAAGAAACCTGAAACAAGGTTTCGAGGCCCTTAAGCGAAAGTCAGTCCTTTCAGGACAGGTCCAGCGTCCTGGTTGCAGCCATTAGGACAGCTCTGACCCTATGCAGTCATCGGAAAACTGCTCGCTGCCTAACAAAAGCGTAACAGACTCCGAGAGTCTTTTTTTGTTGGCAAAGTGTTGCGGTCACAGACGTTACCCTCGTCTCTTACCGCAACCATTTCCGTTGATCCTAAATGGGTTGTACGGCAAGACATGCAGAATAAGCTTGCCTCCCTTATGGAAGACTATTCTGCCGATTAGTCCGTTGAGCCTAGCCGTTTATCTCATCGAGATCCTGGCTTTCAGCCAACCTAACGTTCCTTTGTGCGTCCTGTTGACGTTGGCGTAGCTAAGTCACGTCAGTCAGGTTGTTTAGAACCACACTCGATGCGGTCTCGTGTGGATTTTCAGCCACATTTGGACGTAAGGCCACTTGCTGATGCTCCTGTTGACGTTCAGGACGTTCGCTAACAATCGGAGTTGACTTGTTTTGACGCTGTGCGTCAACCTCCGCATTCTAGAGTTGTTTTGACTGCTCAGTCTAGGCAGTCAAAGCAGTCTCGAGTGGACGCTGTGCGTCCTCACGCACCTGTTGTTGTTGACAGTTCACAGACTGTCAAGCAGTTACATGACGTTGCGTCCTGGTCTCTCGCACCTGTTGTTGTTGACAGTTCACAGACTGTCAAGCAGTTACATGACGTTGCGTCCTGGTCCGCTACTAATGCACCAGTGCGTGTGGACTGCTTGTAAAGCATTGCCACCACGGTAGGTCTCTCCCTTGTTTGAGACTCAGCTATTATCGGACAAGGTTCCTTTAGATGAGGAAGTTGCTGTTCCCCCTCCTACTGATATTCCCTTGAGGACTCTGTCAGACGGAGAGGAGCCTAAAGCTGCTTAGCCCTCTATGGACTTTAATTAAATCATGCTGATTTTTAAGGATCTTTGTCCGGATCTTTTTGTAACTGCTGCTCCTCGTTCGCCTAAACGTCAGAGCTTACACTAGGCCTAGCTACTTCGAAGCCGTTGTTTATAAGCTAGTGCTCTCTCGCTCTCCTAGAGAGCTTTACGTTTGCTAGGCGACTGGTTTATCACCAGGAGGAGTTTGGGGGATACAGCCTTTGCTTTCCCTTCTTTTAAACTGGCTTATAGAGCGAGAGTCTGATATGACACGAGAGAAGTTCTCGGCTTGGGAGTTCCTGCCTCTTCCCAGATAGACTTCTCAAATCTCGTAGACTCTCCCTGGCGCCTGGCCAGGAGACGCTCCAAGATTTTACAGGTCAACTTCACAGCTGTTTTCGAGCCTTTGAAGTTTTGCTGTACAATTATGTCATGCATAAACAAGGCTTTCAGGGATGGCTCCAATGATCTGACAGCCACGTTCTCTGCAGGGACAAGTCCCTCAGGGATGGCTCCATGATTTGGCAGCCATGTTCACTGCAGGAGTACGTAAGAGGCAAGTGCGCTCAATGTGTTCATTGTCAAGACAAACTTCACGATGAAGTCTACCAGGCTGTCTTGACAGCATTTATGGAAGGCGACTGGATGGTCTCTCTCGACCTTCAGGAGGCATACTTCCACATTCCTATACACCCGGATTCCCAACCGTTTCTGAGGTTTGTTCACAGGAATGTGGGGTACCAGTTTCGAGCTATCGGAGATCAGAGCCTCCCTGTACTTGGACGACTGGCTTCTCAGAGCCTCTTCCAGTCATCGCTGTCTGAAGGATCTCAATTGGACTCTAGATCTGGCCAAGGAATTGGGACTTCTAGTCAATTTGGAAAAGTCACAGCTGGTCCCATCCCAAACTATTCTGTATTTAGGGATGGAGATTCACAGTCAAGTTTTTCGGGCTTTTCCGTCGGCCCCCAGAATAGATCAAGCCCTGCTCTCCATCCAGAAGATGCTGAAGAAAGAACGCTGCTCAGTCAGGCTGTGGATGATTCTGGTAGGGACGCTATCATCCCTGGAGCAATTGGTCTCGCTAGGAAGGCTACACCTCCGTCCTCTTCAATTCCATCTGGCTTTTCACTGGAAAAAGGACAAGACGCTAGAGGCGGTCTCGATCCCGATTTCCGAAAAGATAAAGTCTTGTCTGACTTGGTGGAAGGACAATATCAGCCTACGAGAGGGTCTTCCCCTGGCAGTTCAGATACCCAACCACGTTCTCTTCTCGGACGCATCGGACTTGGGCTGGGGCGCGACGCTGGACGGTCGGGAATGCTCAGGTCTGTGGAACTCGAGTCAGAGGAGCATGCATATCAACAGCAAGGAGCTTTTGGCGGTTCATCTGGCCTTGATAAGCTTCGAGAATCTCCTTCGAGGCAAGGTGGTGGAGGTAAACTCGGACAACACCACGGCCTTGGCGTACATTTACAAACAGGGAGGTACCCACTCACTGACTTTGTACGAGGTCGCAAGGGACCTGCTCATCTTGTCAAAAGATCGAGGCATCTCCCTAGTAACGAGGTTCATCCAGGGCGACTTGAACGTCCTAGCAGATTGTCTCAGTCGGAAAGGTCAAGTAATTCCAATCGAATGGACCCTCCACAAGGATGTGTGCAAGAGACTTTGGTCGACTTGGGGTCAACCCACCATAGATCTCTTTGCAACCTCGCTGACCAAGAGGCTTCCAATCTATTGCTCTCCAGTCCCGGACCCAGCAGCAATACATATAGATGCCTTCCTCCTAGATTGGTCACATCTGGATCTCTACGCATTCCCACCATTCAAGATTGTCAACAAGGTACTGCAGAAGTTCGCCTCTCACGAAGGGACAAGGTTGACGTTAGTTGCTCCCCTCTGGCCCGCGAGAGAATGGTTCACCGAGGTACTTCGATGGTTAGTAGACGTTCCCAGAAGTCTTCCTCTAAGAGTAGACCTTCTACGTCAGCCACACGTAAAGAAGGTACACCAAAGCCTCCACGCTCTTCGTCTGACTGCCTTCAGACTATCGAAAGACTCTCGAGAGCTAGAGGCTTTTCGAAGGAGGCAGCCAGTGCAATTGCTAGAGCAAGGAGAGCTTCTACCATTAGAGTCTACCAATCGAAGTGGGAAGTCTTCCGAGACTGGTGCAAGTCAGTTTCTGTATCCTCGACCAGTACCTCTGTAGCCCAAATAGCTGATTTTCTCTTATACCTGAGAAAAGGACAATCCCTTTCAGCTCCCACTATCAAGGGCTACAGAAGCATGTTGGCATCGGTCTTCCGGCATAGAGGCTTAGATCTTTCCAACAATAAAGATCTGCAAGACCTCCTTAAGTCTTTCGAGACCACTAAGGAGCGTCGTTTGGCTACTCCTGGGTGGAATTTAGACGTGGTCCTAAGATTCCTCATGTCAGACAGGTTTGAGCCTTTACAGTCAGCCTCCCTGAAAGATCTCACTCTTAAGACTCTTTTCCTGGTATGCTTAGCCTCAGCTAAAAGAGTCAGTGAGATTCATGCCTTCAGCAAGAACATCGGATTTTCGTCAGAAAAGGCCACTTGTTCTCTGCAACTTGGTTTTCTAGCCAAAAATGAGCTACCTTCTCGTCCTTGGCCTAAATCTTTCGATATTCCCAGCTTAACGGAGATCGTAGGCAATGAACTAGAAAGAGTCTTATGCCCTGTTAGAGCTCTTAAGTTCTACTTAGCTCGTATTAAACCTTTACGAGGCCAATCTGAAGCGTTATGGTGTTCGGTTAAGAAACCATCCTTGCCTATGTCAAAGAATGCTTTGTCATGTTTTATCAGATTGTTAATACGAGAAGCTCATTCACACTTGAGTGAGGAAGACCGATCTTTGCTTAAGGTTAAGACGCACGAGGTTAGAGCTGTAACAACTTCCGTGGCCTTTAAGCAAAATAGATCTCTGCAAAGTATCATGGACGCAACCTATTGGAGAAGCAAGTCAGTGTTCGTGTCATGTTACTTAAAAGGTGTCCAGTCTCTTTACGAGAACTGCTACACACTGGGACCATTCCTAGCAGTGAGTGCAGTAGTGGGTGAGGGCTCAACCACTACAATTCCCTAATTCCATATCCTTTTAATCTGTCTCTTGAAATGTTTTAATGTTTTTATGGGTTGTCTGGAAGGCTAAGAAGCCTTTCGCATCCTGGTTGATTTGGCGGGTGGTCAAAGTCATTTCTTGAGAGCGCCCAGATTAGGGGTTTGATGAGGTCCTGTTGTATGGGTTGCAGCCCTTGATACTTCAGCTCCTGGGGGTCTGTCAGCATCCTAAGAGGATCGCGGGGCTCCGTAAGGAAGACGTACTTACAAGGCAGAGTAATCGTCTAAGTCGACTTCCTTACCAGGTACCTATTTATTTTGGTTTTGTTATATTGATAACTGTCAAAATGAAATAAAAAACTCTTAGCTTATACGATGTAAACATATTTAACTGGTCTCTACCCACCACCCTGGGTGTGAATCAGCTATTATATATTCACCGGCTAAGTTAAATATTTAAAAATGATATTTTAATTATAAAATAAATTTTTGAATATACTTACCCGGTGAATATATAAATTAAACGACCCTCCCTTCCTCCCCAATAGAGACGCAGTGGGATGAGAAGAAATTGAGTCTTTGTTTACATCGAGAGAGTGGTATCTGGCCGACAGTTGGCGCTGGTGGGCACACCCGCAACCTGTATAGCGATCGCTGGCGAGTTTTTACTGTTTTTTGTCTGTCGAGCAACAGAGTTGCAGCTATTATATATTCACCGGGTAAGTATATTCAAAAATTTATTTTATAATTAAAATATCATATTACTAATAATTTGTGATAAAGGCCGTAAGCCTTCTAAAAGCATGCGCTCTATTCAAGACAAAACCGCGAGTTTATTGTCATAGACTCGGGTACTGCCGTTTGATTGAGTCAGCCGCTCCCGTCATTGTACCTCGGGAACAACGACTTACCGTTTTACATGATAGACTTCTGGGACTTTCTAATCTACCCTTACAGGGTTATTGTCTCAAACAATAAGTCTTAAAGGAGCAGTGTTAGCTTACGTTTTAGAACGAGAGCAACATCGTGGGCAGCTTTTCATTACGTTTACAAACGTTTAAAACCCCGCCCACAGGGAACCGGACATCCTTGTCTGTGCATGAACGCTGGCTAGCTCCTCCCATAAAGAGGAGGGGCAAACCAAAGGAGAAATGATCGCTTTTATAACTGTATATTTTGTTTGAGAACATATGCGCTCTTCAAAAAATTATTACAGCAAGTCAACGATCAAAAATCCTTGGGCAATAATGTTGTGATTCTCACATACAATATTCCCGCAACCGGATTCATTTCAAACGTTTCCTGAAGGCAGCGCTAGCACTGACGGGCAAGTTCATATCCATGCAAGCAATCTTTCTGCCAATAAGGGCTATATACATCTTGCAATTTGAACTCCGTTCTATTAAGTTGTGTAGTTATATCCCTTACTGAAACCAGGTTATTCAGTACATTACTTAGCTACTTTCCTGTTACCAGACATACAGCATTTACGTTCTGCCTTCTTATAGGCATCTTTTCCTTTCCCCCGATCGGAAGTCTTAGTCTCCTACAATGGCTTTTGACTGGAAACTTCTCATAAGCATATCTGTTCCCTAATAGGGAACATTCAATATAAATGCTAGTTTACCGATAGGAGAGAGAGAAGTAAAGAACATTTTCGTCCTAAGAAGGAAAAACCTCCATTACGACCGTTTTCAACATTCTCCAACTGTTCCGGACACGACTTTAGGTCAAGCTACACATGTATGTTTGTCATGCTCACAGTTTAGTGTTACTACTCCGTAGTAGACTTATGCCTATTACCCATCCAACAATAGATTGAAGATACGTCTCAATCTCCTCTTAGGGTTGGTTGGATGTGTTCGTTGATTACCGTACAGTCTCCTGTCCGGAAAACAATCTCTATGGAGATTCGCCCTTATAACATAAGCTGTACTGATTAACTGATTTACCGTTTGGTATCGGTCTTATTTATCCAACCACACTAGATTGGTGGTAGTTGGAGGGAGGACAGGCTGTTCCCCTTCATTGCAAGAACGTGCAAAAAGTTACACGTCTCGACATCACCTCGAGATGTGTTTATTGTTATGCAATCCCTCCCCCACCGCTGGACGACCCGCGGATTGTGGGTGGAAGACGAGAGCTTCTGTAAAGAGGCCTATCTTTTCGTCTCCCCTCTGGATCTGATACTGTCTTTAATGCGTCAAAAGAGGGGGGGAGGCATATGCCTGACCATTCCATCCTCGTCCGTTGGCCCGATTCATAAAGGTACCAGCATTCACCTCTCTTAGAGAACATCTAGCAGTACAACTAGTTGTCCCCATCCGCTCGCATCATTCCTGGTACAGGAATGTGCTTGCAGATAATCTGAACAGGACTACTCAGATAGTGGACTCCTAGTGTCTTTGAATCATCTTGTATCCAACAAAGTCTTAACTTTGTGAGGTCCTCGACTGTGGTTATGCTCTTAAGGGTCCTGAACTTCAGGCTCCCGCTCGACCGTATCCCAGTCCCGGAACACCAGGCCCTCGAACATGATGTATTCCAAGATTGGTGGGGCAGCCTAGAGGTGTGCTTTTTTCCCCCATTTGGTCTGGTGAGGAAGTCCTCAACCAAGTCAGGATAAGTAAGATCTTATCAATGACTCCAATAGCTTCGCTATGGCATCCCACAGAATGGTTCCCTGACCTTCTGTAGCTCCCGACGGAGGTCCGAGGGATCTTCCTCCACGACACGATCTTCCAAGCAGCCACATGCTAACACTTTTCTAAGCCGTAGCTTTGCTTCGACTTCACGCCTGGGATGGTCCTACACCACCTCTTTCAGAGAGGCCTCTCGCAATGAGTTGCAGAAAAGATGTCTAGGCACCTCAGACACTTTTCAGCGTTGGTCTTCCAGGTGAAGTGTTCGGACCTTTGTGACTGACATCGTGGAAGGGGATTCTCTCCCATCGATGCCTTTACTTATTCAAGTTTGAGATAACTTGTCCCCCGTTGTATCTCAACCTCTCCCTGGGAACGCTGTTCGGGTCCTTCAGTCCCTGAAGGCCCCTCTCTACGAACCTTTATGCCAAGCAGCAGATTGCTTCCTTGCATGGAAGACGGCCCTTTCTACTCACTTGTGTTTTGACCAAGAGAGTTAGTGTGTTGTATGATCCATCTTCTGATGTCTACTACCCTAGGAGATGGGGAGAAGTAATCCTCAGTGGTGTCCCTGAGTTGATTGCCAAGACTCAAAATGCGAGTGTTCTGTACCCTAGGGGCAGCCCATTTCGGATAAAGAGTCTTCGTTCAGTAACCGAAGACCCATCAACTGGGGTTTTTACCCAGTGAGGAGTCTGTGGTGTTACCATAAAAGAATGACATCAGCTCGCCATCGTGTGTCGGCACTGTTGACCAGCACAGGGAAGGTCAGTAGGAGGATCACAAGGCTTTCCTTCCCCTCTTGGATCGGAAGGCTATTGAGGTTGCTCTCAATCTAGACCCTCCTTCATCCTAAGACCCAGAGCTCGTAACATCAGTGGCGTTGCTATGTCCCTGGCGTTCAAGAAACTACTCTGTGCGGCAGATGCTGTTAGTGGGCATGTGGAAGCGTCAATAGACCTTCGCGACCCACTACCTGCAAAGACGTAACCCACAGAAACATGGAGACCTTTTCCATCGGTCCTGTGGTGGTTGCACAACAAATGGTCTAAACACCTCAGGCTCCTTGATGGACAAGTAGTAGAGGGTTGAGGGCTGAGGTTACCCGGATTAGTCTGGGGTGAATGAGTAAGAATGACTGGCTCCTTTCTTCCTTTCACCTTCTCCCCTCTGGGAAAAACAGCTCTGCAAGCCTCAGCATAGCTGACCTCACCTTGCTGCAGGTAAGACTCATTTCCCTTGTGTCTCCTAAGTGTGGAAGAATACTTTGTTACATCCCTAATACCTTTTTGAGGGAGGATATTGGGTAAGTCTTAAGAACAATAGGTTTTGTACTCGAGTTCCTATGTTAAAGACAAGCCACACTGTTAGTTCCACTCACACACAAGCTTCTACAGGCCACTATCAGTGCATTACCTCATATCGGCACTTGATTTTAGCGAGAGTAGGGTCCCGTCTACTATCGATCACAGATCGAAATAGAGAGGACCCCGGGTCATGACCAAGGCCAGTTGGTGAGGACTTCCTCCCTCCTAAGAGTAAGTCACCCCTATAAATAGTGGAGGGTTTGTATCTACGTCGGAACAAATAACAAATTTGTAAGTAATTTGTATTTTTCCTAGTACTGTATACAAACCTGGAGCTATTGATACAAATTGGCCCGCCACCCTGTCCCCCGAGAAGTCTTACCATAAAGCAAAGTGGTTACTCAGCCGAGAGGTGTGAGTGAGCGGGTTAGCCAGTCTACCCCACTCTCCCACCCGCTAACTAGCAGATGGGGTAGTTATCCCTCACTAAAATTATCATGGCTCGTCTTTTAGCTACGCCAAAAGTATACCCCTATAAATAGCTCCAGGTTTGTATACTAGGAAAAAACAAATTACTTACAAATTTGTTATGTTTTATTGGTGTAATGACCTTTCTACACCAGGGCGTCTGGCTGTACGCAATCCTTTTCTCACCTGGGTACTTATTTGGTTACTTTTTCTTTTAAAAAATTCTGGGAAAAGCCATTTATTTTAAAGAAGTAACAGAACAACAGTCATCAGTACCGGAGGTTGATATCAAGATTAGGAATAAGAAACTGAATAGACCGCAAGTTTCTATCTAACAAATTAAGATTAGAGTTGGCAGCTGAAGACCAGACTGGCAAAAAATACTCTTAAATACTGTTATTTTCTGGATCGGACATGTTGATGCAAGTAAGCTTCCACACTGTACATACTTCTATCTATAATGATATTGAAATATCTCCCTCATCCTCCTAGCAATGGGGAGGATGGTTTGTATGTAGACTCCATTACTTTATATTAGCCCTACATTGACAGTCTATCCTTACAAGGATATAGGTTCCTCTATGCCCATCTGTCCATAGAGGGTAACCTAGCATAACATTTGAGAATCTACTTCTCAAAGGTAGAAGGTGGTACGGGTCAATGCCCTATACCTCTGAAGGTGTTGGTTACATCCCGGGATTATAAAACAGCCAGTAGGGTTATGGGGTCTTCCTTCCACCTAACGATGAGTCTCACATTAAAGAACGAAGGTATGTATTTATACTGGAACAAATCACAAATTTGAAAAGTAATTTTCATTTGTTCTTAACTGTACAAACCTGAGTCCTTTTGAGTTTCACTTCCTGCCTAAAACATCTTGCTTGCCCTAAGTGAAGGTCAAAGTGGCGCTCGTTGTGCTGGCGAGGGGCCGTTGTTTCCCTGCTACCCGTCGATAACTACCGACATCCTTTTAAAAATGTTAAGATTGGAAATTATACTCCTATTAGAGGAGTGTAAAAGAGAAAATAGTTTTAAAATTTGTGATTTTAGAAGGTTGAGTAGAATGTCCAGAAAAAGAGCCTGGTGCTTGAGTGCCGAAGCATTTGGTGAGGGATTGGCGCTCAAATGATTGAAATCTTATATCTTTCAATATATTGATCCATATTAATTTTTTGTATTTTTTTTTAGAAATTTGAAATATTACATGATTAAGAAGTATGCTTTAAAACTGATTCTTTTATTGTCTAATATTTTTATATGTGAATATGTGACATATTTTATTATTTGGATAAGAAAATTATTAGAACCTTTTATGTTAATAAGGTAACTAATTATTTTTACAGGAATTCACGACAGATATTGCAGTTGCACTTGACTCCTGGGTCGGGATGGTGCACATGGTCAAGTGTCGCCTTGTTATGGTGTGCGGAGATGGCTCAAGATGTGTCATGTCAGACAATGAAGCTCTGGAGTTAGATGATATGCGAGATTCCAGAGACAGGGTTAGATTGGTAATTGTCATTCAAGCTCATGGTAATACTGTATCTGTCTCACTGTAGCTTTTTTAAAATTCCTTTGCAATTTATTTAGTTACCTTAATGGAATGTTCTTCTGTCAATTGTAGCCTGTTGTTTTGTTAATTTTCCATCAAATTTCTACATCCCGAAGCATTATTATTTGTAAACTAGAAGAGTTTCATTTATCGTTTGGTACTTTCAAAAACTTTGTGTTTACTGCAATTCCCTATTATTGTTGTTTGCTAGTGTTTTAGCTGTTCCATGTACAAAACAATATGCTTACAACAGAAGCTCTTGCACATTTGGTAAAATTTATATTTAGCACAGATACTTTTTCAGTGTTATTACCTTGGTTGCATTGTTGTTTATGTTATTTTCTTATAATTTCCATGTTCCTGTTGTGGCAAATTCAAAACTTATAAGAATTATTGTACTTCTTAAGGCCATCGGCAGTGGTAAAGTAAGGTTTTGAGTTGGTGAAACTATAGTATAAGAATAACCATTCATAAAAACTAAATATTGATCCTGCTATAATACTATAATTCTTCAAATTTCAATACGTATATAATTTTTAATTGTTGCCATTCATCATGAGAGCTAGAACAATTGATATCACTATTGAGTTATTGTTAATCAGCATTTTTACTCACAGTATAAGCTTTAATGTGAAAACGTCATTCTCTGATTTTTTAGTTGTGTAAGGGTAGTAATAGTAATGATAATAGTAATAATAATAATAATGATAGTATTTTTTTTTTTATAATAACGATAACAGTGCTTGGGAAGGCAACCCTTTTTCAAGCATGTTAAATTGAAAGTTTTGCTGCTTCAGGACCATTGATCTTGTAGGAAATTTTCTATTTAGCATTCTTAATTCTCTTTCTAGATTACTGCATTCTGCCAGTATCTCGGAGTATTTTCTCACTCCAAGGGCTGGTACAGTGTAGTGATATACAGTCAAAATTACTTCTCCCTTTACTGTGTAAATACACAGTACAGGTGGTCAAACCCTAAGAATGTCCAGGCAGGTCTGTAGTCAGTTATCAGTTTCTACTTAGTAGAGTGTTAGATTTGTTTCTTTACGATATTGTAAGCAATTAGGGTTTTGCTCATCTTTAAGTTTGTGGAAGACTGAGTTCTGGTGTGTGTCTGACCTATACTTAAAAGAGAGATTTGGCTAATCTACCAAGACTACCAAATTCTTATTGGCTGGGAGTATAGCGTTGGCATAATAATTTTATTGAAACATATCTAGGTCATATTGCTTATATCTCCGAAACTCGAGCTTTTGATGTTTGAAAAAATTTTCATACCCCTTCTGGAATTACCATTCTCAAACCCCCAGGTGCCTCTTGGTGGATTCTACACCTGGTGTGCCAGTGACATATTAATTTGTGTAGAAATTGTAAACTATTGTCAATCAAGATGTAAAATAGTAAGCACAAAAGTACTGGTGATACATTGTGTGCTGCTGAGAAATGGCACGGAATAACCATGGACTTGAAGATGCAAATCATATGAAGACTAGAAGAAAATGAATAGATCATAGGGAAGATCAAAGAACACATGTGGAGAGTTCTGTGATGAGGCATTAAATTTTTATTTCTAAAGAGAGAGAAGTTACTTAGGAGATGGGAAAACTTTTTAGCATTTGGATTCTAGAGCTGAATCAACGAAGAATGCCTCTAAACATATTACATATCCTAGGAAAAGGCTAAAAGCCTTTAAGAAGAATTGAAAACCAACCATGGCGAAGCATTGGAGATCACACTGGGGAGTTCCCTGACACACTCATGAAAGTATCAAAGAATTCAAGTTTTTGCCCGGGCATATATTTAATGTTGTTGAAACTTGATTGTGTTAGAAGCAAATGCTGGCTAGATCATATATTTCTGTAAAAAAAAAGATAGGGCTTGGCTTATAGCAGCTAAATATAGGCTAACTCTGCCTAAAACCCCTGAAGTTGAAACCATTGTTGTTGTACAATGCAGGAAACCTAAGAGCCCTTACCAACATAGCTAAATCCTCTCTTCCTGTTAAGTGGAAAAGTCACCCAAAAACCTGTGTTACAGTTGCTGCTTTTCAAGACTGGTTCTTCATAATTTGATATCGGAGGTACAGAAATATCGTCTGACGAAGGACATCCCTTTGACATTTGTTTGATGCTTGACAACATCACAGGTCACCTTCCCATTCATGGATGATGACTTACATCTAAACATAAAGGTTGTTTTTTTTTGCCCCAAACACTATGTTTATATCCAGCCTCTGGACCAGGGATTAGTAGTGATGTTTAAGAATATTAATGTATGTTGCATTTTTCAACTGGAAGCAAAGGCGACTACCGTAATAAGCTTACTGCAGTATTGGATATGGCTATTAAAATTATTGATTTTGCATGGCGCAAACTTACGACTGCAAACATAAATGAGGGGTGGAAGAAAGTGTGGCCTTAGTTTTTTCACAATTTACAGTTTATTTGGGTTTGAAAAGACAGGGGAGAAATGTAAAAGGATCTTCAACAACTTAACATTTTGATAAAGCTGGAATAAGAATTAGAAGAAAGTGACTTTGTTGAACTTATTAAAGTCAATCATGAAGAGCTAGAAAATGAAGGCCTTATAGAACTGAGAGCTCAAAGAAAAGAAAAAAGAAGCAGAGGCAGACAGAAGTGGGAGAAGAACTTACTAAGGGATTCAAGGCTTAAGATGATAGACAGAAACATTTGCTATAATTGAGAAGCCCTTAGTAAAGCTTGAATTACAGAATCCGAACAGTGAACAGTTTACGAAGGTTTCAGCTGCCGTTCGTGGTGCATTCCAGTACAGTATTACCATATTTTATACGTGTGCAGGGAGAAGAAAAGAATCACCACCCAGTCATCATTTGATTGATCCTTCTAGAGGGTATAGAAAGTCAATTCTTAACCTTTTCCATCAACATCTGGTGTTACCAATTCAGTTTCATCCCTTCCCAATCTTCTAGTGGTGTCTCAATGATCCTCCTCTTTTTCCTTCACCCAGTAGTCAGTAACTTATTTTGTCTTGCCATCCCAATTAGGGCCATATGTGCCAGCTTTCTATCTTAAAATGAGATTTACTAAACATTTTTTTAATTAAGATTAACATTTTCCTTTAATATGACATGTAGCATATTTTAAAATGATTGAGCATTAAACTTTGTATTTATTCTTTATTAATAACATATGTTAGTTTGATGGCATAAACATGAAAAAAACTGCACCATTTACCTTGATGTGCTATGCTTAAAAAATATGTCTGTATGCAGCAAGAATGAAAGAAAAAACATTAAATAGTTTGTCGTTGAAGGTAAGGGAAATAAAACTCAGTGCTAATTAATCACTTTTTTAAAAGCATATTTAAAATTACTTTAAAATATTTAAACCAAGTTTCACCTTTTGAAGGTCCATGCCACGGTTCAGCTTCCAAGACAGTTTTTTTTAAATTTAAGGTTGTTCCTTTCATGCCTTTGTGTCCTCAAATGTTTTTTAATGTCTCAGGAGGTCGTAGACTTGGAACTTTGTTTTCTGGATGTGTGACTTAATGTTTGTCATCTTCCATTCCTCGGTAGAGGTCCGCCTCCAGTATCTCTCCCAGTCACTTTCTAGTCCTATACCTCTTTAATTCCAGGTAGTAGGTTAGCCGAGGCACCAGCCACCTGTTGAAAGTTATTGAGTCCTTTGAGAGGCCAAAAAGTACCACATTGGATTCCTCTCTCTGGTTATGTCTCATTTCATCTTTGCTGACACCTCCAAAGAATAGTCTGGCCTATTCTTTACACATTCTCCTCTTTCCTCATACTCTGGACAACACTGAAATTACCAAATAAGTCTTCTCTCAAGAGGTTAACTACTGCACTGTAATTGTTCAATGACTACTTTCCCCTTGGTAAGGGTAGAAGAGACTCTTCAGCTATGGTAAGCAGCTCTTCTAGGAGGGCACTCCAAAATCAAACCATTTTTCTCTAGTGTTTGGTAGTGCCATAGCCTATGTACCATGGTCTTCCACTGTCATGTGGTATGGGTCTATGTTATTTCTCTTCCTCTTGTTTTTTTCAAGTTTATTTTAGTTTATATGTTAAAGATTATTTTAATGCTGTTATTCTTAGATTTTGTTTTATTTGATTGTTCATTAGTTCTCTTGTAGTTTATTTTACGTTATTTCCTTTCCTCACTGGGCTATTTCTCCCCGTTGAAGTCCTTGGGCTTATATCATCTTGCTTTTCCAACTAAGATTGTAGCTGAGTTAGCAACACTAATAATAATAGTAAGCTGTCATTTTTATGTCAGGCATTTGACATTTTTAAAACGGATTTCATGTGCTAGATGTTATTCATAAGTCTTTTGGCATGTATTCATTGAGACCAGTTGGCATAGGTAGCCGTGTTTTACCTGGTGGGAGGAATATGGGTCAAATATTCTCTACTGCATGATCCTCATAACTCATTATTCTGGCACACATGGAGACCTTATTTTCCTTAAGTATTTGGCTTCATCCATCTTGTGATTGTTCTAGGTCTTACCTTGAGAGTAGGGTATCAGGTTTCAATCACCTTCCATTTTTGAAGAATTTAGATTTTACTCTACAAACCAGACTGTATTGATACCAAAGATATAACTATTTCTCTATGAATAAGCCTTCTGTAAGAGCAGGTGACCTAATGTACTATTTGTAGTGCCTTCTCATCTCTCAATTGATTTTTTCTCTTTATCCTCCTGTAAAAATTACAATTGAAATTATTTATGTTTATTGGTTTTGTAGGGACAAACAATTATTCCCCAACAAATGTTTCTCTTCAAACTCATTAACCTTAAACTTTCAGCTCCCTTCTTTCCTCATATTCTCTTGGGTTAAGGTTGGCATGAAAGCTGTCCTTATCAGATGATGGTGCATTTGAGACTTACTTTTCAAAATCTACTTTGGTGATGTGGCTAGAGAGCAGTTTTTACAACTTAAGGCTATTTATTATTAATGGGTTTATAGAAAAATGTGTTTCATAGCAAAATATCTTATTTCTCATAATGTTTTGTATTCTTCTGATCATTTTTATATATTTTTGTTCCGTAACCGAAATACAAACCACGCTATTTACATTGGGTTTACCTTTTAGCGTAGCTGAAATGGCGAGCCATTAGAATTTAACGAGGGTGTATTACCCCCGCGCTAGTTAGCAGGGGGGTAGGGGAGTGGTAGCTAGCTACCCCTCCCCCCCTCACACACACCGGTGAATTGCTTCACTTTCACTTTTGGCTCGGACATGGACAGACATCTCTGTCTTTGTCCTCGCTTGGCAGCCATTGTTTGTTTTGTCTTTACTTAATCACTTACTTTTCTTTTAATCAATATATATGTAAACATTTTCTCATGTTTATGTATATATTTGAGTATAGAAATCAGTAAGTTTCCTTTTCAGAGTTTGTGCTTGTGTGTGTAGTGTACGATATCTCCGTGGAGCCCTCGGCAATTAGGCCACCATGGTGTAATTTCATGGGTCGCGATCGAGTTTGAGGTCGTTTACCCTTTTACTACGTTATTTTACTACGCCTTTGTAGCTTCCTTCCCGTGTGGGGGGTTGCTACGCCGTACGTTTTGTCTCAATTAGTTTATGAATCTAATTGTATTTGTTTATTTTTCAGCTTTGTAGAACGATTCCTTTCGGGGTTTTCGTTCTTTCTTTATTGTTCATTCATTTTTAAATTACATAATTACATAGTTACATAATTATAA
Organism: Palaemon carinicauda; assembly: GCF_036898095.1. NCBI lineage: Eukaryota > Metazoa > Arthropoda > Malacostraca > Decapoda > Palaemonidae > Palaemon > Palaemon carinicauda. The sequence continues at coordinate 5,471,779 of NC_090748.1, forward strand.
TTGTTATAATTCTGTGTTGGTTACAGCTCTCCTTCTGTGAGTGTAAGTGGTTGTGGGGGCACGTGCCTGTTGTGTACTTCTTGTGTTCCTTTCCCTCGGGATTCCTCTTCGGAGCCTTCCCGGGGAAATGAATGTTAACTAATGATTTTTGTTTTATTTTTCACAGTTACCGATCTAGTTCGTTTCTGTAATGTGACAACGGAGTGAGCTGTCTTGTTGAGGCCTGGGGATTCGGCTATTGCTGCCTCCCCTATAGATCTTCGTCAGGGGCGTGTCTCCTTCTCCTGGATGTACTCCCGTGATGTTTGACAGCTCTCCAGTTCATTTTAGAACACTCAGGAGGCTCGCCTCCTTGGGTGGGTAACTTTCCTTCCGAGGGAAGTTTTTCCTGTCCAGGCTTGAGTTTTTTCCCCTTTTGGGGGGTTCTTCTCTTGCCTTTTTTTTGTGCGACTATGCTCTTGGTGCTGAGCGGTCGCACCTGCAGTTACGCTCAAGGGGCTGGGCAACTGCAGGAGCCCCTCTTCGGAGGATTGCTCCTTTTAGGTCACTGGCTGACCCGTCTCTTCTACGAAGTGTTTCTCTTTTGTTCGCGAGAGAGTACTGTACACTCATAGAGACTCCTCTTCGGAGGACTCTTCTGCTGTTGTTGCTGTTGGCCGCCTTCACCGTAAGGCTCACCGTCCGCTATGTCGTAAGGGCCTCCCATCTCCCTATAAGGGTGCTAAGAGGCGCCTTTTTGAATCTCCGTATGCAGCCTACAACTCCTTCTTCTTGATCTTCCGCCCCTGGTGCAGATGGACAGCAGTGTGACCTCGTCTTCCGACGGGCAACGGTCTTCCCGACGGACAACGGTCTTCCGACGGACATAAGTCTCCCGACGGACATCAGTCTCCCGACAGACAACGTTTCCTTCGGGGCAAAGGGTTGCCTCCCACGGGGGTTCTTCCCTTGCGTGTCAGGGTTCCCCTGCGCGCCCTTCTGCAGTGTTCTCTCCTGCTCAGTGTTAGCGCACTGGCGCTCTCCTGCTCATCAGCGCTTTCCTGATCGCTAGCGCTCTCCTGTTCGCCAGCGCTCTCCTGTTCGCCAGCGCTCTCCTGTTCGCCAGCGCTCTCCTGTTCGTCAGCGCTCTCCTGATGATCATCTCTGCTGTTCCTGTTGGTTCCTGTTACGCGCCCTGTGCGCCCACGTTCGCCCTCGCGATCTGGAACTTCGGTTCAGGTCTTGGACAAGGACTCTTCTTCTACGCACAGGCTTCCACGCGTTGCCTTCTGCTCACCAGCTCGCCAGCGACCACAGACGCGTCAACGTTCGCCTGCTCGTCAGCAATCTCCTACGCGTCAACGATCGCCATCGATCTGCACGCGTGTCAGTTCCCCTGGACTCCATCAGTAGCGATCTAGCACTCGCCTGCTGTGGACCACGATCTCCGGTAGCTGAGTCTCGCCGTAGATCTTCCTCCTGCTCGCCAGCGCTCACCTTTACTTCTGTCCTGTGCGCCAGCTTTCTTCAATCGCCAGCGCACATCTGCGCGCCCTTTTCTGCCCCGCACTTATGGGCGCCAACGTTTTTTTCTGACCGTCTAGGATCGCCTGATTAACAGCTTGCTTCAGCGCTCACCTTCCTGATGCACTTGCGCGCCTTCTGTTAGCGCGATGCGCGCTAACCATCACTAGTCTCTTACGCGTTAGCGATCGCCTACGCGCTCGCGCGATTCTTCGCCTGCACGCTAGCGTTTTGTTAACGCACCACCGCTCGCCAATGCGCCGACGCGCCATCGTTTGCCAACGCGCCGTCACTCGCCTACGGGCCATCGCTCGCCAAAACGCGCCATCGCTCGTCAACGCGCCATCGCCCGCCTGCACGCCATCGCCCGCCTGCACGCCATCGCCCGCCTGCACGCCATCGGTCTCCCGACCGCCTGTGCTCACCCGCGCGCCCACGTGCCTGCACGTCCACGTGCCCGCTCTCCTACGCTCGTGCGCTCCAATGTTCGCTCGCGCGCGAACCAACAGTATTCCATCGCGCGGACCGACGGTGTTCCGTCGCGCGGACCGACGGTGTTCCGTCGCGCGGACCGACGGTGTTCCGTCGCGCGGACCGACGGTGTTCCGTCGCGCGGACCGACGGTGTTCCGTCGCGCGGACCGACGGTGTTCCGTCGCGCGGACCGACGGTGTTCCGTCGCGCGGACCGACGGTGTTCCGTCGCGCGGACCGACGGTGTTCCGTCGCGCGGACCGACGGTGTTCCGTCGCGCGGACCGACGGTGTTCCGTCGCGCGAACGTCGGCTTGATTCCTGCAGTACCCATTGCTCGCATACGGGTCATCGCTCGCCGACCACCAGCTCTCGCCCTTCCTACCACGCTCGCCTTCCTTCTGCGCTCCTTCTCGCACTTTCGTTTGCGTGCCCGCGCATGGGCGCTTCCACGTTCGGCCACGCTCAAACCATTGATTTACCATCGCGCGAGCGCCAGGGCGATTGCGACCGCGATTCCCGTTGGGGTTTCGCAACATGGCCAGCCTGGCGAGTCTTCTGGAGCGTATTTCCAGAACACGGCCTCACCCCGTAAACGCAGAGCATGGCATTTGCAAGAGCAGGAAGAATCTTCAGGGAGGTCTGAGCAACATTCTTCTTTCCAGAACCTGGGTTAGCCCTTCCCCGTCATTCCCTGGAAGGGTTTTGCCAGGGAGCTTTCCGTTCGAGATTTCTCCATCGGCCAAGGGGTGACTGGTTTACCCCTTCCTCTTCTCCATCTCGTGAAAGGGGCTTACCAGGTCCTTTCCCTCCTCGGTTGCGACCCGAGGTTTTGTACAAGGAAGCTCCAGGAAGATCATGGGTACTTTCCTCCTCTCGGGCTCAAGCACCTTGGCTTTTCATCGCCAAGTTTTGAACTTGCGGGCAAGCTAGATGTTGGACCATCTGGACGCAATGACCGAGGGCTTCCTCTCGGGTGTCTCATCCGTGGATGTCGACAATCTCAGACACCCTTCCATCCTTGGGAAGAGCTTGTTTGTGCTCAAGGACAGAGACATAGACAGCGGTTGTGCGGAGGAAGTCGACTTCCGTTTTCACTCCTCCAAGGCGGTCTCTTCCAGACCCTGCAGGGCTCCAGCGCCTCTTTCTTTCAGCCTCGTCGGCCTAAGTTATCGGACCGGCTATGACAACTAAGACAAGGTGTCCAATAGCAGTCCCCTCCTGTCAGGAACAGGTAGCACGGGAGGCTCTCCCGGTGGGGCATAATCCTAGAGGGAGTGGCAGAGTTCACGAACTCTAGGATTGGCAACCCCCCCTTGCAGGTCTCACGCTGGGAGGATGCCGAGGGTTACTCATCCGGATAACAGCTTCCCGATGCCGATTCCTGCACGATCTCCGTGATCAGTCAAGGATTTCGTGCCTGCCGTCTCTGTCAGCGAATTCAGTGTCACTGAACCTCTATGCCATGGTGTCGGCAAGAGTTTTGCCTGTTTGGGCAGAATGATCCATGCCTTAGGATAAGGTCCTCCATAGGATCGTCGACGGCTTCACCCCCCGGCTTCTTCAGTCGATCCTTTCTCGTAGGAAAGCATCTGAGACGGCAATTCCGTAGTCGACCTCTCAGCTCTGATCAAGTTTGTCGAACAAACTTCGTCCAGCGTGGAACAGCAGAATCGATCAGACTGGTAACGAGGCGACAGGATTCCTTAGGCCCTGTATCGGAAGGACGGGTACTTTCGGTTTCCATTCCATCCATCTTCCAGGAAGCTCTTGGAATTCAGCCTAGACTACAGGTGTTCCTGCTTAAGATGCAGTGTGGCGATCCCGCCGTGGCATCGCAGGTTTTTCCCCAGAGAACTCTCCCTGCTTTCCTCATGGCCGCTCAGGAGCAGGCTTCCGCCTCCTTCGCCTTTTGGAGGTCTGGTCAACTCCGGTAGGCTCGGGTTCGACCTTCAACGCCGGGACAAGCTTCCGGATCCTTACCATGAAAGGGGGTTCATGGTAATTTGCTAGGAGCCTTCTCTACTTCTGCCTCAACATCTGGAGTATCTAGCCATGATATTGAGTCAACGGCCTTACCACGTTGGAAACCCCGCTTCTCGTCTGTCCAGCGAGGTTAAGCAACGTCGGGTCTGGTCGGTACTTGGATGGGTGACCGCCTGGGGACGCCAGATTCGGTTGCCGCCTCCTCCGAGCCTTCCCTTCAGTTGACTGTGACAAGGCTGAGGAGAGTCGCAGTACCTGTTCTCAGTCAAGCAGAGCTTTCAGCCCTACTTTGGAACGTTTCCTAGGTCTCTTTTCCTCATTGACCCATCTAAAGTTCCGAACGGTCGCCTCAGGATAAGTTCCCTGTGGGGCGGCCCAAGTTCCGGTGGTTTCAAAGCAACGATTAACCGGACTTTCTGGCCCCTATGGGACCAGTGGAACAATTAGACCTGCAATGGGTGTTGACCTATGGAACCTCTTGATGGGAGTGGATATTCTCGTCCTTTCCCCACTTTTTTTATGCTGTTCTCGGACTCGTCAAAGAAAAGGGGGGGGGGGGGCATGTTCCGGTTCAGGCCTATGGTCAGGACCAGAAGGATACCTCTCCATCATTCAGGCAGGCTTAGGGGCCGTAGTCTGGCCCCTCTACAGATCCTACAGCTTCTGCCGAGTCGCTCCATGCGCAACGACTTCATGGTACTGGCGTGTTCCAACCAGCAAGGGACGCATTTTCATACCTTCACATCTTGTAGTAGAGATACTGAGATGATTTGAGATCCTCTCAATACCACCGTCGGCTCGCTCATTCCGGGCAGAGGAATGTTCTCTCCGACCATCTGAGCAGAGCCTCGTAGAGAGATTGTACTTGGGGGTCTTTGGCCTTTAGTAACCAGCAAGTCCTGGCCTGGGGGACCTGATCGCGACAGCTTGGAACCTCAAGCTTCCGCTGTTCTTCCCCCCAGTCTCAGACCCCAAGACTCTTTGGCAAGATGCATTCCGGTGATGGTGGGACAACATCGACGCCTGCGTTTTTCCTCCTTTGTTGTCTGTTGAGAATGGGTCTCAACAAGACCAGGTTGTCTGTCAACCTTTCAATGGCCCTGAGAGCTCCACTGGGACTATACGCAGAACGGTTTCCGGACCCTCTGCTTCCCCTGACGGAACTCCCGGGAGAGCTTCTCCCACAGCACAGGCTACTCAAACAACCACACTGCAACATCTTTCACGAGCCGGGGCGTCGCTTCGGCTTCATGCCTGGAGACACTACGCCTCCTCCTCAAGAAGAAACAACCCGCTACAGTTGCGGGGGGGAGGTCGCGTCATCTGCGATAGTCATCCGCAGGGGTCTACCAGGCGAAGTGGAGAGTCTTCTGTGGTTGGTGTCGTGGGAGATATACCTCTTCCCTTGAGGCCTCTTCTCCAGCAATAACGAACTTATTGCTTTTCGGCGGGAGGAAACTCCTTTCCGCTCTCGGCAATGAAGCCTGTCGCTCAGCCTTTCCCTGACCTTCAGGCTGAAAGGAATAACTTTTTCCTTCCCGCTGGACCTTTCCTCGCTCATGCGAAGCTGCGAACGTCCCTGCCCTAGTCGGAGTGAGACCTCCAACATGGAGCATGGTTCGGACTTTTTAGTCCCTTAAGAGATCTTCTCAAGACCCTTTACGTCAGGCCTCTGATCGTATTCCGTCTTGGGTCTCCTGCTCACTCTGGCCTTGGCCAGTGTGTAAGCAATTTTCTTGGTCTCGTACGACTCCGCCCTTTCTAAGGAATGGGGGAAGGCAACATTCAGGTTCGCTCCCGAGTTGTTGGCTAGACTCAGAATCTTGGGGTCCCGACCCTTCGGTCCAATTCCTTCAAGATTTCGAGTCACCATTCTGTATCAGATGACCCAAAACCTTCTCCTTCTTGCCAGTAAAGGAATCGAGGGGTTATCTTTGGGAACAGCTGCAGTTTGTCCTCACGTGCAGCCGGGTTGGGAGCACAAGAGGGACACGGGGGAGAGTCACCAGTATACCTCTTCAGCTCGTACTCAAGGATATTCATCTCGACCTGAATCCAGACCCTCCCCTCTCACGTCGCCCTACAGCACGATGTCGGATACATCGCAACGTCCCTCGCCTTCGAGTAATACTACTCTGTGACGCAGGTGCTACAAGCTGGAGTCTGGAAGCGTCTAATGACCTTCGCAGCCCGCTTCCTGCAGGACGTGACCCACAGGAGTATCGATACGTTTCTATCGCTCTGTGGTGGCTACACAACAGCTGGTCTAACCTCAGGCTCCTTTTTGGACAGGTAGCAGAAGGTTGAGGGCATTGTTATCAGGTTTTAGTCTGCATGAACGAAAGAAGTATGTCCGGCCCTTACTTCTTTCTTCATCATCCCCTCTACTGGGAAGCAGCATCCTGGTCTCTGCATAGCTGACCTCAAACCTCTGCAGGTAAACTATGCTTCCTTGTGTTACTAGTATTGAGTCAATACTGTCGCGTCCCCCATACCCTGACGAGGTGGTATTGGGAACGTCCTAACCCAGAGTTCCTTCTGGAACTCCAGGTCAACTGCCTAGGACAGGTCACACTTCTTCCTTCACACACAAGCTTATGTAGGCCACACGGTTCCTTGCGGAGCAAGGAACTTGTGAGGTGCAGGGACTCCTTTTCTCGAGTGCGATTCACTCGGATTCTGAGTCCCCGGGTAAAGCCAAAGCCAGTATGGCTGGGGACTTTCCACCCTTCCTAAGGGGTAAGTCACCCTTTGTAAATAGCGTGGTTTGTATTTCGGTTACGGAACAAATGACAAATTCGAAGATAATTTGTATTTTTCCTAACCATACAAACCTTAGCTATTTACATATATTTGCCCGCCAGCCCTGTCCCCCAAGACAAGTCCTACCTGTAAGTGAAAGTGAAGCAATTCACCGGGGTGTGAGAGGGGGGGAGGGGTAGCTAGCTACCACTCCCCTACCCCCCTGCTAACTAGCGCGTGGGTAATACACCCTCGTTAAATTCTAATGGCTCGCCATTTCAGCTACGCTAAAAGGTAAACCCAATGTAAATAGATAAGGTTTGTATGGTTAGGAAAAATACAAATTATCTTCGAATTTGTCATTTTAATGCAATTTCACAAGTTTCTCAACTTCGTATCTCAAATTTTGTTGCTTTCCTGTACTTCTGCCAATAAATTTCCAATAATCTCTGGGACATTACTATCAGTCTGACTAAATATTAGTATAAGTAGAACTTTAGCTAGTAGAATTAATTCTGGAACCCTAATGTGAGCTCAAAACCATTTTATTTTTACCCTATTACTTTTTCTTTATACAAAAAGTGCATCCTTTTAAAAATTTTGTAGAACTATGTTGTTATTTACTTTGTCTAGAGCTTTCACGAAGTCTAAGCATGCTGTGTCCATGTATTTCATGAATGTTTAGTGTGTGTTGAATTCAGAATTTCCATCTAAGCATTTCTATTTAATACTAGTATATTTTTACCTTTATCTCATTGTCATGTATCAGATATAACAATTTTAAATCCTGTAGCATATCATTTTGCTTCTTTTATGGAAGCTTTCCATTCATAATAAGCTTATATAAATGAAATTACCTGGCAAAACATACCATAGTTACAAAACTATAGCCAGAAGCATCAATTAAGGCACTCTCCAACGAATCTGTGAAAGCTCTTCTGAGGATTTACATATCCACTGGGATACCTCATGAACTGCTGACTCAGATAAATGAAGCTTAACATTATTCTTTTTTTTTTGACCCTCAGAAACCTAAAGCATGAAAGGAATGTCAATATAAATCACAGCTTAAATTTGAAGCAAGCTTAATTAACACATACTACAAAACATATTCATTGTCCTCATTAAACATTTACATTTTTGTGTTAGGTTTGAAACTGTCTTAAGGGGTCATCGTTTCAGGAATTGGTCCTACTTCAGTACACTGTCTGTCAATTTCTCTGGAGAAACAGTTGTAATGAAAAGATTTTAGGGAATGTAAAGACAATTAAATTCAAATGATAATACTTACGGTTTTTAATGCATGTTACAAAGAAAGATACGATATTGATATAAGAAACAGCAATAGAATTCTTTAAAGCCAGACATTAAAGTTGCTAAATATGACTTTCAGAATCTTAGATTGAAGTGTATAGTATGAAACTAGATAAGTTTAAACATTGTTTATATTGTGACAAGAAGTTTAGATGACTTTAAAGAAAAGATTTGCTTTGTTTTTCCAGGTAAGGGCACACTTTACTGTGGCACATGAATCTGTTTTTCCTGTGGTTTCGCATTAAACCATTCAGTGGTAAAACTATGTTTCCAGTTTCCGTATTTTATACATTTTATTTTTTTAATTAATTTCAAGTAATTGTACTAAAGACTACAGTAATCAAACTATCATCAAAATTTATAAGTATTTGCTCTAATCTCATATAAGAAAAAAGGAAAAACATCCCATGTTAGTCTCATTGTCTATTGTGTCACCAGACATGGGTCAGTAAAGGGAAACAAAACATTTGTCGCGAATTGGTTGACTGTTAAGATTGGTTTCTGGGACACGCGCGCACACACACACCTCCATCTCTCGGATATTATGATAACTCATTTCATAATATTCCGTTTTATAAGCATTACATTGTTGTCTTTTCCATAATATTTATCTTTATAATTAGGCATCAAGTCCCAGGTTTAAGGTCAAAGTGGCTACTTACTGTGGTGGCGGTGTGGGTGGGGTTCCCCCACCAATTGCCAGTAACTACCGACACCTTATGCTGAAAACATACTCCTATTAAAAGACTGAGGTTTGAATAGTTAGGAAAATACAAATTATTTAAAGAATGGGGAATTTTAAAGGTTATACATTTATACATTCATTTATTAGCTTCTTATAAAATAATTAAGACTATATTTTTAGACATTAGGAGAATGGACATTTTGTATTACTATGGGTCTACTATGATGTAAAACGAATTTATTATAGGCCTGCAATAAGACTGACCCTTATATCATTATAAGCCTTTCATATGAAACGTGTGTTAGCATAGGCCTCCTAATTGCATCAAATTTTTAATAGAGGCATGTTAACATAGCAACTGTAGCCTAGTATTTACTTTTCCTGTTACTCCTTCATCTTTGTAAAAATATTGTCATTTCAGTTTTTTAATTACATAAAAAGTAAATTGCCAATCTGTGAGCTTTACTGTACAACTTAAAGTGCATTGTGTTGCCATCTTTCAATTATATCAATATGGGCTTTTAACTCAAAGTCATTATGCTAGAAGTTTGAAACTGCTTAACCCTTTTGCCCCCAGGCTATTTGGAAATTTCCAACCCTTAACCCCCAGGGGGTTATTTTTTCCCCAGCACATTTTGCAGTATATTTTTTTTAAATTGCTCTAACAGCCTTAATTTTTGTCATAGAGAAGTCAGGTTGGTCTCATTCTCTTGGAAAATGCCTGAATTTTCTTAAAAAATTATCAAAAATATGGGAAAAAATATTTTATAGCATTTTTTTGCAAGGATGTACAGGTACGTCCATGGGGGTAAAGGGATGAGTTTTTTGAAACGTACTAGTACGTCCTTTGGGGGTAAAAGGGTTAAAATCTGTTTTGAACTTGATAAAATAATGTAAATTTACTGAATGGTTGTTAAATACCAGCTGCATTAGTTGCATTCCACTATACAATTTAGAAAACAACTATATCTAGCCGGAAAAAGTAAATTGGTAACACTGAATAAATTGATAGATATTGAAGGTATGGCAGCCTAGGGAAGAATGAGGGAGGGAATTCCAGAGGCCCTTTGATTATTAGTAATTAATTAAGGTAAAATAGTGTTATGTCTTATGGTACTATTCTAGGCAAATAGCCAATTATAAAATTTTGCAAAGATCAGACCAGTACCTGAACTTCATTGTTCTAATGTTTTAAAGTGTTAGTATATTTAAATACAAAATTATGTCCTGTAAGGAGTAGGCCGTGTTTGAGAACCCTTCAGTAGTCAATTTATGACCATTTATCCACTCTCTTATGAAGATATTGGTAAATATCTTTGTTGATGGTCTACAAACCTTTCAAAGAGCTTGTTTGCTGTCCTAGGTAAGCATTTTCTCATACTTTTTGTGAGAGAAAGAAGTTGTAGTTTCCCTAGGATCCGGAGAGGTTCACAGAAGATATTATTTGATGTTTACAGTGTCCGTTTAACCTATTGCTGCTATCAGTTTTTAGCCTCCTGTTTTCTCCCTGCTGCTCATGGATACTAAATGGCTTCTCATGCCTCGGTGTTGGTCCTTTTGGCTTAAATTCAGTCCAGTTCACTGGAGCTAGTTCCATGATTTTCTGTCCTTTATTGGAGTTTTAGTATAACTGAAGATTTTTTGTTTCACTATGAATACTTTGGCCTCATACAAATTTTTTTATTACTGCTTACCTACATTGCCATGTAAGATAGTGGAAAATTAAATAGAGATATAGATGATATGCATCTTGTGGGTTGTTTGAAGCAACAGATAAATGTTTGCTAATTTATTTACACCACAGAGCCTTTCAAAATGTGGTGAAATTATATTTGTGTGCTATGAAACAGGGTGTTTATTTTTACAATACCAGATATTTTTAAACATGACGATCCTTTATCTCTTAGTTTTATTTATGATTAGCAAATATGTTGGCTTTACTTCTATGTAACAAGTTAGACCGCTTTAAGAAGTCTTTTACTTCTATTTTATTTAATACAACATCATGTAAGAGTAAAAGGTTTAGGCTGATTTCACATTTGATGGAAGTCAGTTAAACAAAATGGTCTATTATTGGTATTACATTTAAGTTTCGTAAAAACATCAATGCAACCAGGTTAATGAGTATTTGATTGAAAATGAACTGAATTACCTTGAGCTTGTATTTGTTTTCTTAATTTTAGTTATTTTAGTATAAGAAAAGAATGTTTGGATTGTTTTTGTTTTTTCATTTAAAGCTGTCACCATATTTAGGAACTTGTAAGATTTTTATTTAAAGTTTTATTTTTTTGTGTATGAATTTTACCCGCTCTTACCAGTGACCTTATATATATGAAATTTCTTCTCTCGGTGTCTGGAATCACGCGCATTTCCATTACTAATGCCTTCGCATATTTCTCATCTATTCCCGATATGTAACTCCAGCTTTGGTACATTTAGCAATCTTAGTGGACTGATATGCTAGAATTTATCCGTGACTTCCCATGATTAGGGGTTTGTTCCTTTGATACCTTAGACATGAATTTTATGCTCTGAACTGTTGGTTTGGCTATTTCTGTTCCTCAGACATAATATTCAAAGGTGTACTTGAGGTACTCTGTGGTTTTTATCTGATGAAAATTATTGTATTTCTATTTCAAATGGGAAGGAAAATATTTTCTCATACTAGGGTAAATCTGTTATCCTGATCTGCTATCAAAAATTTTCTGGTCCTTTTGCCGATGAAGTTTTCAACAACTCGAAGGCTAAACTTTCTCTTAATCTTATCCTTCCATTAGGATCCATAGCTTACTCTTCTGGTGAAAAGACTACCCTCGTTTGCTTTCATTTTCAGTCAACTCTTCTCCTATTCTAACATAGTTTAATCTTATTTTCTCGCCAGTATTCTCTGCTTGTAAGAGCCATAAGATTGTAGGTTCATTATATGAGTGCCCTGGCTGTATTGAACTGATTCCTGTGCTTTGTCATATTATTTTTTGAAATATGAATATAGTCTGGTTAATCCAGTCTCTAATAGAAGTCACTGTTTTCCTTTTTTTTTCTCCCATTATACTGTCCGTTTGCCATAGCTTCTGCTGTTGCTAGTTATCAATAAAAGTTCTCATCCCTCACCTTCTTAAACACCTTGTATCCAAATCTGCATTTTCATCCAATCACTTTATGACCTCCTTAGGATAAAATCTACTGTGGATCTCATTATCTAACTCATTAGGATTTGGTAATTATCTTTGGAATTTCTCGAAATCATTTATTATGACTTTTGACCTCGCCAAGGAATTTGATATGGTCTTGTAGGAGCTGTTAACAAGATGCCCTGCTTATAGCTTTACTTGTTCTCTTAGTAAAGTTACATCTAGATTTTTATCTAATCTTTTGTAACCAGCACAACATGATCTCCTTTCCCCATTCCTAGTGGCATTGTTCAGTTCTTTCCCCTACTTTTTTCTATCCTTATTGTTAAGTTTTATCAGTCTGCCTCTTCTTTTCCTGCTGATGATTGAACCTTTCATATATCTTTTTTATTCATTTACCAGTCATCTTATGTTGAAAGTATTTATTCTTAAATTGCCCTTCCTGTATCCATCAGACCTCCTAGATCCTGCTTGGGGGTGAGTCTCCTGGTGCTTTGAGGCCCCTGGGATCCTTGCATCCTGCTGCCCCAACTAATTATAGTCAGGCCATTCTTCTCTTCCTAGTAGATTGATTTTTCCCCTCCCAATCAAGATGGACCTTATCTTGAAGACATTGGAATGACTTTGAATATATGATGACTGTTCTTGGAACGTTGAAGAAGAGTAGAGTTGGACAGTGTGCATCTCCACTCAGAACTGGAGTTACTGAAATGGTAGAGTGAGGGGAAACTTTGATGTTAAACCTTGCCCTCAGTGCTTTGTCCAATCGTGATGTACTGATGACTCCTAATGCACAAAGTGTAGGGTGTATAATCAGGTGGGTTTCCCAGGGCTGTTTTTGTTTAAAAGGTGGTAGTATTACTCCTCCCCTTGTGGGGTCTCCCTTGATCGAACGAACCCACTATGAATGGATTTTTTCTTTTCTATTCGTATTATGTAAATAATCAAACCAGTTATTCCTCTGTGGATTCTTTAAAGTAAAAAATTTAGTAAATGAAATATGAAATCCAAGCTTGACCTATTTTGATTCCCAATTTGAGTTTGGAGATTGGTCAAGGTTTTTAGTATTTGAACGTCACCACAAAGTATTACTATGATTTTAAAATTACCTGTTGAACAGAAATTAAACTTTTAAAAGGAGAAAAAAATACATATGCAATCTGAAGATCAAGATCTTCCATTGAAAATTTAAATTTTCTGTCAAAATAGAGATCTGAAGTTGACCATATGTTGTATATCTAAATCCTAATAATGCAAAAATTACGATGAACATGGATACAACAAAAAGGCTTTAGGAACTCCGGTTGATCACACAACAAAGAGAAATTATTGTGAACCTACTTGCATAAATTGTCTATAATTACTTGAATGATCTAAGATTCTAAGTAGAGAACACATTATATGTAGCCTACTATACAGAACTAAACTAGAGGGACACTCAATAGAGTGCAGACCTCCGCTGCGTCAGCTTATTTCTCGACCTTTTGCTCTGCCTTGGCCTTTGACGTGAACATTTATTAGTTGGCATGGATTTTCATACTCTCAAATATGAACCAAGCTTGAAGTTTCTGTGACAACGATATCCAAACGTATGGCTGATTACATGAATTGGACATTTTGCCTGACCGTGTCCTTAACCTTTGACCATACCCTTCCAAAATTTAATAATTTCCATCTTTTTACCTAACAATTAATGCCTGCAAGTTTCATTACCCTACGGTTAAAATTATTGCCAGGAGGTTGTTCTTAAACAAACACGCCAAAAAAAAACACAAACCGGGGGTTAAAACATAACCTCCTTCCAACTTTGCTGGCGGAGGTAAAAATACTTCACAGTAGAACTAAGATATCCTTTGAGGTATGCTAGACTGGAAATGGAAGTAAGTGTTTAATGGTCCAGCAAAAAGACTTGTGCAAAACCATAATCCCAAAAAGGAATGAAAATAATAATTTTACCAATAAAATCTACTTGATGAAAATATAATTTAACAACGATGAGGTGCAGGAAATAAAAGCTTCTTAAAATGGCAGTTGGATTGATGTAACCTCAGAAATTCTTTTCTGTTGAACAAGTTGACGTGTCTTGTTTTATAGTTTATATATGACTGAACTATTTTAATGTTGTTACTAATCTTGAAAAAATATTCTATAATTTTTTATTCATTCATATAGTGTTCTGCTTTTGTACATTTAAGAATCCCAGGGGACTGAGACCCTTAGCTAGTAGTAATGATAATAATAATAATGCACATATGATGTACAGTAATACTTCGACATGGGAGTGTCCCAACATACAAGAAATTTGAGATACAAGGAAAGTTTCGAGCAAATTTTTGCCCCGAGATACGAGACAAATTTGAGATACGAAGATACGAGATGGTTCCCTATGCGGCTGCTAGGGAGCCGAGTGTGCGAGAGGCTGCGGACGAGGACAGTATCGCTCGCTCTTTCCCGTCGGATCTCCGTCGCGTAAAGCTATCTCTGAGCATCTGCCGTAGTGTTTGCATTTTTTACGTGTTTTTTGCGTTAATCATTATAGAATTAAGTGAGTAAGCAATGGGTCCAAAGCAAGCAAGTTGCGCAGTGATATTCATGACGAGATGGAAAGGCTTCTTTTAATATGGATAAAGGAGAAACAGATGGCGGGAGATAGCGTGACCGAGACGATCATCTGTGAAAAGGCCAGCGGAATCTACGATGACTTGAAAAGAAAGCAAGCAGCTGAGAGAGGGGAGACTTCGACGCCAGAGGAAACCTTCAAAGCCAGTCGTGGCTGGTTGGATAATTTAAAAAAAACAGACTGGGATACACTCGGTTGCGAGGCATGGGGAAGCAGCAAGTTCCGACTCGAAAGCCGCGGGGGACTTTGTCAAAACCTTTACCTCAGTTATCGCAGAACAAGGATACATCCCCCAACAAGTGTTCAACTGCGATGAAACTGGCCTTTTCCGGAAGAAGATGCCCAGGAGGACATTCATCACAGCAGAGGAGAAGAGACTACTGGGCCATAAACCCATGAAGGACCGGTTAACTCTAGCCTTGTGTGCCAATGCCAGCGGTGACTGTAAGGTCAAGCCACTGTTGGTGTACCACTCAGAAAACCTACGTGCTTTCAAGAGCCAAAGAATCTTGAGAGAGAAACTGCAAGTGATGTGGCGCGCTAATGCTAAGGCTTGGGTTACATGGCATTTCTTCTCAGAATGGGTTAATCTGTGCTTTGGTCCAGCAGTCAAAAAATATTTGGCCTAAAAAAGCCTGCCAATGAAATGTCTCCTGGTCCTTGATAATTCCCTTGGTCACCCTCCTGGTCTCGAAGAGGACATTCTTGATGAGTACAGGTTCATCAAGGTCCTTTATCTCTCGCCCAAAACCATGCCACTCCTCTAGCCCATGGACCAACAAGTAATTTCCAACTTTAAAAAACTGTACACGAAGCATTTGTTCAAGAAATGCTTTAATGTCACAGACAACACCAATCTCACCTTTCGTGAATTTTGGAAGGAACATTTCAATATCGTCCCTTGCTTAAAAATTATTGACGATGCATGGCAGGGTGTCACACGAAGAACTCTTAATTCAGTATGGAAAAAATTGTAGCCAGCTTCCGTCGCTGAGAGGGACTTTGAAGGGTTCGAGATGCCAGACCCTGATGAACCCGAACCTTTTGTGGTGGATGAAATCGTGTCTCTTGGAAAGTCCATGGGGCTGGAGGTAGATTAGGCAGATGTGAATGACCTTGTCGAGGAGCATCAGGAAGAGCTCACGACACAGGAATTGATCGAGCTCCAGGAGATGCAACATTCGGAGATGTTACAGGAGCTCAGTAGCGAGGAGGAGGTGGAAGAGGAGGACTGCCTTTCTACAAAGGAAATCAGAGACATATTAGTGAAGTGGCAGGAGTTTTCTGATTTTATGGAAAAGAGGCGCCTGGACAAGTTGGCGTGTGGTCGTGCGTTAGCCTTTTGTGATGACACGTGTACGTCATTTTCGTAACATTTTTAAGGGGAGACAAAAGCAAGCATCCCTAGATAGGTTCCTTTTGAAAAGGCCGGCAAAAAGTGAAGGTGAAAGCGAGTCAAAAAGCGAGGCAAAAAGAGCCAAGCCGCAAGAAGAAAAGCAAAAAAGAATTAAAATGAAAACAAAATTAGAATTAAGTTTAGTGTAACGTAAGATTAACATTTATTTTTAAGTGTGTGTACAGTAAGCTAATTTCATTTAAGTTAAATTTAAAGTTCAAGTTATGTTACGTAGTGTTACAAAAGTGTAGCGTACCGAACGTGTTGCCGTCAAATCTCTCTCCTCCCCTTTCTCTCTCCCTCCTCTTCCGCACACACCGCCGTTAGCCGCTACTGTCTGTCTCAAAGTTAAGAACTCCATAATAATGTCACATTTTATTGATCATAACCAGTGCATAGGTATTTGTTATTTTGTGAGCACAGGTTGTGAATTAGAACAATTAAAAACTTGTTTTTCCACTGTAACATACTGTTTTAGGTGTTTTTTCAGAGGGTGGGAACGGATTAATTTTTTTTTAGTTATTTTATATGGGAAAAATTTATCTGAGATACGAGCGAATTGACATACAAGCTTGGGTCCCGGAACGCATTTAGCTCGTATCTCAAGATATTACTATACTATGAGAGGTGGAAGTACAATAAATGAATCGGATGCAATTCAAGATTAAAAAACATTATAAATATACTGTTTCTGAACTAATAAAAGGAGACCATAAGAAATAACTCCCTCTAAAACAAGGAGCTATAGTGATAGCTGTAATAAAATGATTCATTGGAAAACCAAGATGAAAGGTACCGTAGAAGAAACTTTACCAATCTGAAGAGATAAAGAAAAAGTCTTACTTTGCAAATTACAAATCAAAAGATAAAGGTTCTCTCCTCCAAAGAAAGATGCTGTACTGTGTGTACTCAAAGTAAAGAAATAGATCAAAAGGATTGTGTAACGGGAGATATAATTAAGGCATTACTTACGGGTCTTTGCAGTATTCCTTTATTCCCAAGCTGCCTCCTTTCTTTCTTCTTGATGTCCAGCTCTAATAATTTTCACGGCAAAATGCAACTACTGAGTTTTCCCCTATCGCACTTGGGTGCGGAATAGCTTCACAGGCCCCGGCACCGGGCTACGTAGCCCAAATTCATGAATCAATCCCTCCATTACTACAGAAGAAAAACTTAATTTAGAAAAATCAAGTATCAGCAGCAAATGATACTTGTGG
>NC_090748.1:5493843-5651343 GCF_036898095.1 Palaemon carinicauda
AGAAGAGAACGGGTATCCATAGTGTTGTTCGGCATGGCGAGGGGGCCAGCGCCGATACGAAGGCAGCAGAGTCTTTTGTGAAAGAGTTCAAAAGTCTCGTGGACTCCGAGGACTACGTTTCCCAACAGGTGTTTAATTGCGATGAGACAGGCCTCTTTTGGAAGAAAATGCCCAGGAGGACCTATATCACGGCAGAAGAAAAGGCCCTTCCTGGCCATAAGCCCATGAAAGACCGTCTAACCCTGCTGTTCTGTTCCAACGCCAGTGGGGATTGCAAAATTAAACCCCTCCTGGTGTATCACTCGGAGAATCCACGAGCCTTCAAGAAGAACAATGTGCAGAAGAAAAAGTTGCACGTCATGTGGCGTTCTAATACGAAGGCTTGGGTGACAAGGATCTTCTTCGTTGAGTGGATGAACGAGGTTTTTGGTCCCGAAGTCAAGAGATACCTCCTGGAGAAGGACCTCCCACTCAAAGCCTTGCTGTTAATGGACAATGCTCCTGCCCATCCTCCAGCCATTGAAGAGGACATAGCGGAGGAATATAAGTTCATTAAGGTGAAGTTCCTACCCCCCAACACCACTCCAATACTCCAGCCCATGGATCAGCAAGTGATCTCAAATTTTAAAAAACTTTATACCAAAGCTATGTTCCAGCGCTGCTTTGAAGTAACAGAGGGCACCAACCTTACCCTCAGAGAGTTTTGGAAGGATCACTACTCCATCTACAACTGCCTGACTTTAATTGATAAAGCCTGGCAAGGAGTCACCAGGAGAACCCTCAATTCCGCCTGGAAGAAACTGTGGCCCGACGCCGTTGCAGAACGGGATTTTGAGGGGTTCGAACCCAACCAGGAGGAAGCAGTTGACGAGGATATTGTGTCCTTGGGCAAGGCAATGGGGCTGGAGGTGGACACGGATGACATCGACGACCTCCTGCAGGAGCATAAGGAGCAGCTGACCACCGAGGAGCTGAAGGACCTGCACGAGCAGCAGCAAAGAGAGGTAATAGAGGAAATCTCATCTGAGGAGGAGGGAGGCACTGCAAAATCACTGTCTTCGAGTGAGATAAAAGATTTTTTAAAGAAGTGGGAAGACGTGAAAAGTTTTCTTGAGGAAAATGTCCCGAATAAGGCTGAAACAGACCGTGCAATAAATTTATTAGTCGATAATGGGGTGGGTCACTTCTATAAAATTTTAAAGAACAGACAAAAGCAGGTGTCTATTGAAAAATATCTTGTGAAGGGGGAGAAAAGAACTGTGAAAGACGACGACCAAGAGTCTCGCAAACGCAAAACCAGTGATAGTGAACGCTATTCTCGCGAGAGAACTCCAGTCAACGTTCCTGAAGTTCTCATGGAGGGAGATTCTCCCTCCAAGCAGTAACCCCCTCCTCCTCCTTCCCCTCCTCTCGTCTCCATCAAGCCAGCAGCGACACTCCTCTAAGGTAAAGTTCAGGTTTACTGTGCATGCATATCCATATTTTCATCATTAAATGACTGCAATATTTTAATAATTTTGTGTAGAGTACAGTAGAGTACTGTATGTGTAAGGAAAAATTTGTGAAAATTGGTTTTTGTAGATGGGTTGAACTAATTATTTCGATTTTATAACATTCTTATGGGGAAATTCGTTTCGCGATACGAATTTTTCGGTCTAAGAATTCGCATTAGGAACGAATTAAATTCGTAAACCGAGGTTCTACTGTATATATATATATATATATATATATATATATATATATATATATATATATATATATATATATAGGTATATGTATATATACTTATATATACATATATATGTATACGTATACATATATATATGTATATATATAAATTGTATATATATATATATATATTTATATATATATATATATATATATATATATATATATATATACACATACATATATATATGTATATATATATATATATATATATATGTATGTGTATATATTTATATATGTATATATGTATACTGTATATATTTATATATGTATACATATAGGTATATATGTATATATATGTATATATATATATATATACATATATATATATATATATATATATATATATATATATATATATATATATATATATATATATATATACATATATATATACATATATATATATACATATACATTATATATATATATATATATATATATATATATATATATATATATATGTATGTATGTATATTTTATATATATAAAATATAGAAATGTAAGCTTCTTTTTCAGTGTTTGTGCCGTGCGTGTGATAACGTATACAACAGGTTCTCAAGACACTTGCGCAAGGCCAGGGAACCTTCCCTTCTGTTATCTCCCCTCCTTGTCCATCGTTCTTCCCGTCGGAGGATAACCTACCGTTGACTCGGCCACTGCCACAGGGGAATCGTGACCGTTTGGACCCTTATCGTTCAACTGTCGTCTTCGCCTTCCCCTCTTCCTACGGGGAACATATGAATTACAGAGTGAAGGGAGTGTGGCCTCGTGAGATTGACTTTGATCTTTGTCTTCTCGAGGCCATTCACTTGGGGAGCTGTCCTGGGCGCCAGAGATCTCCTGCGCGCGAACGCTCTCCTGTTTGCCTGTACTCTCCTGCTTGCCAGTGTTCTCCTACACGTCAGTGCTGTCTTAGCGCCAACATTTTCCTGCGCTTTAGCGTTCTTCTGCACGCCAGCGTTCTTCTGTGCGCCAGCGTTCTAACCTCGTGCGCGTGCCATCGCTATCCTAAGCGGCATAAATCTCCTGCGCACTCGCACGAGGGGCAAAAAGAATGAAAACTTGTTGACAGGTCACCATTGCCCCATTCTCCTCCCCGCAAATGCATTGCAGCATGCCCGCCGGGAAGAAAGGGAAGAGGCTTCACAGAAGGGGTCAAGATCCCGAAGAATCCGTCCTCCAAGGCGAATCGACCGCATCTACCATTGGTCGAGACTCCTCACAAGGAACCCTTGATCCCTTTCTCTTCAGGAGTTTTTTCCTGACAGTACCACTGTCAGCAAACACAATCTGAACATTGCAAACAGCCTATCATTAGCACGATCGCCAATTTCTAGCTCATCTTCCACCAATGAGATATCATCAACTGACTGATCGCTAGATCACTGTTTGCTGATCACTAGCTCGCTGATCACCGGATTGCCAATCTCCGATTGCTAGTCAATAACCAGTCATCAGCTTTCTGATCACTAGATTGCCGATGGGCAGCTCGTCTCTCTTCGATCATCGACCTTGGCTCGCTGATCTCTGACCAGCCAATCGTCAGCTTGCTGATCTCTGACCAGCCAATCGTCAGCTATGCTGATCTCGGACGAGCCAATCGTCAGCTTTGCTGATCTCTGACCAGCCAATCGTCAGCTTGCTGATCTCTAGCTCACCGATCACCGGTCCGCGATCAATTGCTGATCATCAATGGCTCACCGATCACCAACTGACAATCATTAAACCATTCTGCTGTCTCTCAGGGCTCCCAAGCCGATCACCAACTCATTGATCGCCAACCTTCCTTGGCTGACTGACCAGACAGCCTTCATCTGCCTGTCAGTTACCCTCTTTGGCTCACAGATCTCTGATGCACTGATCATCGGCAATTCGCCGTTCACCAGCAGTTTGTGACTCGGACTTAGTAGTCAACCTCTGCCCATGATTCCCTAATTCGGAAGCCATACAACACACTTCTCGCTACTCGCCGTTCCTCATCACACCAATCCACTAAAGCGATCGGCAAACGATCAACAACACCTTTCAGCGGCTTGTCGACAGGTGACTACTCGCGAGCACTTTCCAATTGCACAGCAACCACTATACCCAGCCGTTAACCATTGATTAACATTCGCCAGACTGATGCTGCTCTAAGGAATAGCACCAATCCCATCAGGGTGCATAATAGGGTTAAACGTTGCCTTACTTCTGTCAGTTGAAGGAGTTCTCTCCTAGGGAAGAATCCTTACACAGGGTATTGCGTCCCATCCTTTCTGCCACGAGTCAAGACCCCAGCGTCTACAATCTCCCATGCGAAAGGATCCGCAAGGAGCTGTCCCTTTGGGTTAATGTCCAGACCATGGACACTATCAGCCCGCTTCATTCCAGACTATAGGAATGTGCTCGCTGACAATCTGTGCACAGCATCTCAGATAAGGTATACTGGATGGTCTTTGGATCACCTTGTAGCTGACAAAGTCCCGACTTTACGGGGTTGTCCAACTATGGATTTGTTCGCAAAGCCCCAGAACCTCAGGCTTCTGCTGCTTCTCAGTTCTAGACCCCAAGGCTCTCTAGCAAAAAGCATGCCAACAACAGTGGGTACAGCAACGATGTTTATGTCTCGTCCCTGTATTGTCTGGAGAAGGGTACTCAACAAGGGCTCTCATAGCTCCGCTATGGCATTACTCAGAACGGTTTCAAACCTTCTGCAGCTCCTGATAGAGCCCCCAAGAGAACCCTCTCCATGTCACAGACAACCACATTTTGACATCTACCACAAGCTATAGCTTTGCTATGATTGTACACCTGGAGACTACCAGTACCTCCTCTCTCACAGAGGCTTTTCGCAATAAGTTGCGAAGAGGTTGTCTAAATATCTGAGGAATTCCTCAGCATCAGTCTACCAGGCTAAGTATAACGTCTTCTGTGGTTGGTGTCATAGGAAAGCGTATCTCTCCACTCTATACTGTACCTCTATTCCAGCAGTAGCGGAATCCTCGAGCATATGGAAGACGAAAAGACTCCCTTTTCAGTTTCAGCAGGTATAGACGATCACTCAACCTTGAGCCTTGCCTTCAAACTGAAAGGAAGGGACACCCCCTCATTACTAGATCTTTCCGAACCCATGCAGACTTACAATTTGCCTTTTCCTAGTCGGAATTGAGACCTCCCTCTCGGAACATGGTTTGAGTTCTCCGGTCTCTAAGAAGACCTCCTTACGTTCCACTTCACCAGGCAACAAATTTTCACCTGGTTTAGAAGACAATGTTCCTCCACACTTTGACAGCGACCAAACAAGTCGAGGAACTTCATGGTCTCTCATTCGACATAGCCCATTAATGAGAAGGGTAAAAGGCAACGTTCAGTTTCGTCCCCGAGTATGTTGCTAGACAGTCTTCAGAAGTGTGGATATAGACAAGTCTCCATTTGGTAACTGACGATCCAGATCATTTGTTACAGTGCCCGGGATAAGGTTTGAGGCTCTACCTTAAGAGAATGGCAACAGCCCACCCGGGTCCCTTCTCCTGACGTCAACACTGGGAGAGACAAGAGAAGGATCACCGAAACATCATCTCTGCTAGATTCACAGAGTCATCAATTACGCTCTGAATGCAGATCCTCCTCCAACACTTCGACTCATGATGTCAGCTTCTAAGCAGATTACTCTGTGATGCAGGTGTTACAAGCAAGGGTGTGAATGCTCCAGGTGATTTTCACAACCTTTCTCCTGCAAGACGTGACCCACAGGAACTCGATATGATCTCTATCGGTCCTGTGGTGGCTGCACAACAGCTGGTTGTAAACCTTAAGCTCCTTATTGGACAAGTAGCGGAAGGTTGAGGGCACTGTTATCAGGTTTTAGTCTGCGTGAATGAAAAGATTTGACTGGCTTTTATTCTTTTCTATATCCTCCCCTCCCTTGGGGAAAGCAGCATCCTGACCTCAAACCACTGTAGGTAAACCATGCTCCCTTGTGTACCTAATATTAAGGTAATACTGTTGCGTCCCCATACCGTGGCGAGGTGGTATTGAGAAAGTCTTGGTTACAACAGTTTTTCCTACAAAAAGACTCTGAATAACTTTACTTAGACAGTCACACTTCTAAATATCTCAACACACAGTTTGCATAGGCCGTGGTCCTTGCATAGCAAGGTTTTAGCGAGGCGCAGGGACTCCTTATTTTGAGTACTAACATACTCATATAAGAAGCCCCCGGGTAAAGCCAAAAGCCAGGTAGGTAGGGATGTCCACCCTTCATAATGGGTGAGTCACCCCTAAATAAATAGCGTATGTTTGTATTCCAGTTATGGAACAAATGACTAATTCATAGATAATTTGTATTTTTCCTAACGATACAAACCTTAGCTATTTATATAAACTTTCCCGTCACCCCTAAATAAATAGCGTAGGTTTGTATTCCAGTTATGGAACAAATGACTAATTCATAGATAATTTGTATTTTTCCTAACGATACAAACCTTAGCTATTTATACAAACTTTCCCGCCAGCCCTATCCCCCATAAAGTCCTACCTCCAAGCAAAGTGAGCTAAATCAGCGGTGTGTGAGTGGGAGCGGTAGCAAGCTACTGCCCCCTACCCCTGGTAACTAGCGGTATGGGTAGTCAACCCTCACTAAATTTTAATGGCTCGTCATTTCAGCTTTGCAGAAAGTAATACCCCTAGATAAATAGCTAAGGTTTGTATCGTTAGGAAAAATACAAATTATCTACGAATTTGCCATATTGAAGTGCTTATGTCACCTTTCTTCTGCCTGGTAACTGTACAATTATTTTTTTATTCGAAGGCAAGATTCAGGGAAATGAATATAGTATTTTGAATTTGAATAATGATATTTCTATCCCCTTCCCACTTATAATTTAAGTTATACTTTAGTTAAAGCTGTCACAACATAAATTAGTCATAATTTCACTCATTGTTAGTACAGCACATGAGTCAATTTTATCCGCTTACCTCTTGGGACTGCAGGTTAGTGGCATTAAAGTGATAGTGATCTCACGGAAAGGGTAGATGGCGGGATGGGAAGAAGTGGTAGTTTTTTATTTTTATGTAAAGTTAATATTTCAGAACTAATAAAGGTAAGTATGAAAATAAAATATTTTCAACAAAAATAGTTTTTCTTTCAATATATTTTGTCTTTTTCTTTTTAGGATTCTGAGTTTCGTCGTTATGACTTTTATCCCGGACAGCAACTAGTTGGTACATCTAGAGTTTTTGAAGAAGTGGAATGGATCCATAAAACGAGGGAAATGGAAACTACCCTTTCTAAGCCATACAAACAGATTAAAGTCACCGTAGAACAAGTCCAGGTATGTAAGATTTATAAAGTTGACTGCTACTTCTTTCAATGCTTTTATCATGCTTGTTTAATACAATGCTGCAGTTTCTTTGTTTTGAATTCTGATCATTGTTAGCCATATGGCATTACTATATTATATGACATCTGTGATTGGATTTCAAGTTCTTCATATAAATATATCTACTGTAACCTTGATTCATTATTATCAGTCTGTATCTATTTGCGGATTATTTTGATGAAGCTTACCTGCGAGTCATAATGCTAATAAATAAATAACTGCAAGCTTTCTGAACAATCAATATTTATATCCTCCCTTTCATGGGACAGAATACAGAGCGGAAACTCTGCTTAGTCGTACAGGAGACTAACCTTATTTAATAATCTCATATTATTTATGATGTTTGTTAGCTTTGGTCATCTTTTGGTTGTTCTTTAGTTTGCAATTTGTCTTTTGCAAAGTCCTTGAAGCATGTGATACTCTTCTCACAATCTCCAATACTGTACAGAAGATCTCTTGATTGTAGTCAGGAAGTTTGTATGATAGGCCTTAATTTTAGTGCTGCCTTTGACCGTGTTAATCATGAGGCCCTTATTTTCAAACTCAAACAGTTGGGAGTAGGGGGCCTGTTCCTAGTATCATTATTAGATTTTTAAGTAATAGATTGCAAAGGGTAGTTACTGATTGTCACCTTAGTGATTCTAGGAATGTGGTAGTCTTCTTGGCCTGTCACTTTTTATACTAAATACTGTACACACGATATGTGGTTTGGCTTAGAAAAAGTGATTATTGCATATGTAGATGATGCTACTCTCTTTGCCTCAATTCCAACTCCTAAATCTGGGGTTGCTGCATTCCTTAATAGAGATCTAGTTAAAAGTAGTGCAAGGAGCTAATTATGGGGCATAAGTTGAACTTTAACAAAACTCAAAGTTTGATAGTAAGTAGCTCAAGAACAGTGGCTCCTCATAATTCAGATCTCTGCATTGATAATATTTCTATAACTATATGACTCATTTAAATTTTTTGGGTTTGATTGTTGATTGCAAATTTACTTTTGAGAAATGCATTTGATCTGTTCCTTTTTCAATTTCACAAAAAATTAGCTTGTTTGAGAATGTCTTTTAAAATTTTTTAATGATCAATCTATTTTGAAGAAATGTTTTAATTCTTTGATTCTACCTTCTATCATATTTTGAGTATTGTTCTCCTGTCTAGTCTTTATCTGCTGAATCTCATCTTAATTTTTTGGACAAAAACTTGGTCTATTAAGTTTTATATTTCTGATCTAGATATTAATCTCTGACACTGTCATTCAATTAGTTCTTTATGTCTGTTTCATAAGATTTTGCATAATTCTGGAATATCGTTTCCATGGTGAAGCATTGTGACCGGCAAGAGGGCTCTCAAACTTAAAGAAACTGCTCTCCCAGTTAAAATCTAAGTATCTCTCTATTCTATTTCTACATACATATACCAAGGCACTTCCCCCAATTTTGGGGGGTAGCCGACATCAAACAAATGAAACAAAAAAGGGGACGTCTTCTCTATATGTTCCTCCCAGCCTGACAAGGGACTCAACCGAGTTCGGCTGGTACTGCTAGGGTGGCACAGCCCACACTCCCACATTATCCACCACAGATGAAACTTCATAATGCTGAATCGCCTACTGCTGCTACCTCTGCGGTCATCCAAGGCACCGGAGGAAGCAGCAAGGCCTACTGGAACTGCGTCACAATCGCTCGCCATTCATTCCTATTTCTAGCACGCTCTCTTGCCTCTCTCACATCTATCCTCCTATCACCCAGAGCTTCCTTTACTCCATCCATCCACCCAAACCTTGGCCTTCCTCTTGTACTTCTCCCATCAACTCTTGCATTCATCACCTTCTTTAGCAGACAGCCATTTTCCATTCTCTCAACATGGCCAAACCACCTCAACACATTCATATCCACTCTAGCTGCTAACTCATTTCTTACACCCGTTCTCACCCTTACTACTTCGTTCCTAACCCTATCTACTTGAGATACACCAGCCATACTCCTTAGACACTTCATCTCAAACACATTCAGTTTCTGGTTCTCTGTCACTTTCATTCCCCACAACTCTGATCCATACATCACAGTTGGTACAATCACTTTCTCATACTGAGCTCTCTTTACATTCATGCCCAACTCTCTATTTTTTACTACTCCCTTAACTGCCTCTAACACTTTGCATCTTTCATTCACTCTCTGACGTACATCTGCTTCCACTCCACCATTTGCACCTCCTTACCTTATGCTAAATATTTCTTGCAAATCTGCCTAACTGTAAAAATCTGATTCATACAACCCCTACCTCTTCTAAAACCACTCTGTACTTCTAAGATTGCATTCTCTGTTTTATCCTTAATCCTATTAATCAGTACTCTACCATACACTTTTCCAACTACACTCAACAAACTAATACCCCTTGAATTACAACACTCATGCACATCTCCCTTACCCTTATATAGTGGTACAATACATGCACAAACCCAATATACTGGTACCATTGACAACACAAAACACATATTAAACAATCTCACCAACCATTCAAGTACAGTCACACCCCCTTCCTTCAACATCTCAGCTCTCACACCATCCATACCAGATGCTTTTCCTACTCTCGTTTCATCTAGTGCTCTCCTCACTTCCTCTCTTGTAATCTCTTTCTCATTCTCATCTCCCATCACCGGCACCTCAACACCTGCAACAGCAATTATATCTGCCTCCCTATTATCCTCAACATTCAGTAAACTTTCAAAATATTCCGCCCACCTTTTCCTTGCCTCCTCTCCTTTCAACAATCTTCCATTTCCATCTTTTACTGTCTCTGCAATTCTTGAACCAGCCTTCCTTACTCTCTGAACTTCTTTCCAAAACTTTTTCCTATTCTCTTCATATGAATGACCCAATCACTGACCCCACCTATGATGTTATTAAACTTGTATGTATCAAATTTTTTAGAAAAATATATAGTCGGTCTATATAATGCAATACTGTACTTGGTAAGGAATTGTTATTAATTGGTCTGGATTTGTTTGAACCTTGATGTTGACGTCTATTATAAAAATAAATTTTTGGAAAGATCTGTATTGACTGCAGCTTACTAATAAAAGATGCTTGCCATATATAAAAATTGATTTTATTTATTCAATGGTTAATTATTGTACAGAAAGTTGCAAGGGCTTATATGACTAAAATATTCATTTCTCTACTTACATTGTTGAATTTTTATTTGTTAATCTATGATTTGTATACTGGTGTGTTTAGGTGACCAGAATTTATATGCATAACTATATGTTCTATTATTTATTAGGTTGTGCAACTGGGAGTTCGATGGCAGTGCCGTGCATTTTGCAATGACCCTAATGTAGATAAAGAACAGCCAAAGTTCCTTGTTCAGGGAGAGGACTTGAAGAGGTGGGTAAGCAAAATTTATTTTTGCAATTAAAGGGTAATTTATTAGTGAGAAACTCTAATATATTTACACTTCTGTTTAATGTTAGATTTAATTCTCTTGAATAGAACTGTTAATTATCAATTCTGATAGTTTAAGCTTTCAGAATTGTGTGGCATATAATAAGCACAATTTTTTTTTTATGTCTGTAAGAAAGTAATTTTTGAGGAAAAATCATTGTTAATAGATATTAATTGTTTGAATAAACTGAGCTTATGATGTAGATATTTGCTGTCTACTTTTCATATTGATACATAATCAAAAGCTATGCAGAAACTTTCATTAGAAAATACCAAACTGTAAACTTTCTTATCTTCAATTATGTTGACTCAATAAGGATTTAGGTAATTGAAAATGTGAAAGATATCCATGATATTTTAAAGATATATACAGAATAAGAGTAAATTACATAGCCATGGTATTGTAGGTAACCTAGATAATTTATGAGAGGATGGTCTTAAGAATATTTTCACACACATACACACACACACACATACACACACACACACACACATATATATATATATATATATATATATATATATATATATATATATATATTTTTCAATATTTAACTTAGCCGGTGATTATATAAGCTGCAACTCTGTTGCTCGACAGAAAACTCTACGTTAAAAATCCGCCAGCGATCGCTATGCAGGTAGGGGGTGTACTTCAACAGCGCCATCTGTCGTGCAGGTACTCAGTACTCAATGTAAACAAAGAACTCAATTTTCTCTCTGTCGGGCTACCGGCAAGACCTACTAATTCGCTGTTGCTAACTGGATTTGTTTTCACAACTATTGGTGAAGTACACTATTCTAGTTTTGAGCTTTCGCTATGCAGGTGTTTTATCTTCATCTCAAAACTTGAACTCGTTTTGGATAGATTTAATTATGGTGACAAAGAGAGTATGGACTTTCTTTCACTTTTAAATGGCCGACCCTTCCTTTAGACGGAAGTGTGTTTAGGCTTTTAGTAATTATCTTATCACGTTATAGATTTTCCTCTATATATTTTATATCTCTCCGCCTTTATTAGGCCTCTTCGATTAACTTTCCATTTTTAATAAACATATAAAATAAATTTTAATGCTTTGTTTATATAGACCTTTCCTTAGAGTAGGCGGTCCTAACTTGGAAACCGAAGTTAATCAACATTGAGCCCTTTATATCGTCTTTAGCTTTTAAAGGATTTAAAACTTTTTAAATGTAATATTTTATGAAAGATTTTCTTTGATAGTCTTCGTACTGTTTTCAAAGATGAACTAACGTTTAGTTTTTTATGCTACGCAGTTGTTGACGTTCAGGACGTTCAACATGCGCTCTATCGTTACGATAGAGAGAGAGTGTATCACGGTTTCACTTTGCAGTAAGAGTAAATCGATTCTGACGTTTTGTTCATTCTTTCTTAGCTTAAATGTTTTAAATTCTAATTTAAAGGAACTTTTTATTTGAAAAACCTTTCAGTTTTTTCCTTTAGTCAAATAACATGTTTTTTTTTTTTTTGACGATTTATAATTGGGCTCTTCTCTTAGGTGCGAAATCAAGAGAGAAAGAGAGAGAGAGATAGAGACGGAGGGAGAGAGGAGAGAGAAAACGTTCCGTTCAAGCGGGTAACGTTGTTCTCGTGTTACTCTCGTCCCTAGTCTCTGTACGGGGAGGAAGGATAAAACGTTTTTAGGTTTTTATTCTCGTCCCCAGGCTATGTGCGGTGAGAGATTGAAAACGTAGTTATATGAACTAGTGTTTAGTCTCTTTCCCAGCCACTGATTTTTCTTTTTATCTTAAAATATGTTTTCTGTTTTTTGCTGGTATTATGAGCTTGCATTATACGACTAATTTCGCAATTACTACCTTTTAATGAAGGGTAGAATTGCGTGTTTCAGGTAGAAATAAGTGCAAAACAGAAAATCGAAGTGATAAAGTGATATGCGCAAAGTGTTACAGTGTTGCGTCCGAGGCGCAAAGTGTTACAGTGTTGCGTCCGAGGGTTCGTCTGTTCGTGCCTGTCGTTCACCTAGTCCGGGACCTCTTGCAAGCTCCCAAGCCCAGGGGAGAAGTAATGTCAAAAGACTTATGGGTTCGAGAGGCCTTGACCAACGAACAGACGTTTTCCCTCTATGGTATCGGGTGTTTCTTACCAAGATCTCCCCTACCATAAGACGAGAGAGACGTTGTTTCTCCTCGCCATCCGTAGGCTTTTCGCATAAGAAACCTGTCACAAGGTTTCGAAGCCCTTAAGCGAAAGTCAGTCCTTTCAGGACAGGTCCAGCGTCCTGGTTACAGCCATTAGGACAGCTCTGATCCTATGCAGTCATCGGATAACTGCTCGCCGCCTAACAAAAGCGTAACACAGACTCCGAAAGTCTTTTTTTGTAGGCAAAGTGTTGCGGTCACAGACGTTACCCTCGTCTATTACCACAACCATTTCCGTTGATCCTTAAGGGGTTGTATGGCAAAACATGCAGTATATGCTTGCCTCCCTTATGGAAGACTATTCTGTCGATTAGTCCGTTGAGTCTAGCCGTTTATCTCATCGATATCCTGGCTTTCAGCCAACCTAACGTTCCTTTGTGCTTACTGTTGACGTTGGCGTAGCTGCAACACGTCAGTCAGGTTGTTTAGAACCACACTCGATGCGGTCTCGTGTGGTTTTTCAGCCGCATTTGGACGTTAGGCCACTGGCTGATGCTCCTGTTGACGTTCTAGACGTTCACTAACAATCGGAGTTGACTTGTTTTGACGCTGTGCGTCAACCTCCGCATTCTAGAGTTGTTTTGACTGCTCAGTCTAGGCAGTCAAAGCAGTCTCGAGTGGACGCTGTACGTCCTCACGCACCTGTTGTGGTTGACAGTTCAGTTGTTGACAGTTCACAGACTGTCAAGCAGTTACATGACGTTGCGTTCTGGTCCGCTACTAATGCACCAGTGAGAGACTCAGCTTTTATCGGACAAGGTTCCTGTAGATGAGGAAGTTGCTGTTCTCCCTCCTACTGATATTCCCTTGAGGACTCTGTCAGATGGAGAAGAGCCTTAAGCTGCTTAGCCTCCTATGGACTTTAATTAAATCATGATGATTTTTTTTAAGGATCTTCGTCCGGATCTTGTAACTGCTGCTCCTCGTTCGCCTAAACGTCAGAACTTACACTAGGCCTAGCTACTTCGAAGCCGTTGTTTTTAAGCTAGTGCTCTCTCGCTCTCCTAGAGAGCGTTACGTTGGCTAGGCGACTGGTTTTTCACCAGGAGGAGTTTGGGGGATACAGCCTTTGCTTTCCCTTCTTTTAAACTGGTTTATAGAGCGAGAGTCTGATATGACACGAGAGAAGTTCTCGGCTTGGGAGTTCATGCCTCTGCCCAGATAGACTTCTCAATTCTGGTAGACTCTCCCTGGCGCCTAGCCAGGAGACGCTCCAAGTTGTTTACAGGTCAACTTCTCAGCTGTTGTCGAGCCTTTGAAGTTTTGCTGTACTATTATGTCACGCATAACAAGGCTTTCAGGGATGGTAAACGGTTCCGCCTCAGTCGCTAACCCCGTCTGTTGCCACACCTGCTCCCGTAGACCCTAAATGGGCTTTGCTGCAAGACATGCAGTCCAAGCTTGCGTCCTTGATAGAGGACTTAAATGCGGAGAAGAACCTTCTGGCCAACAACCTTCCAACCGGTCGGTTGTGCGCCCTGTTGACGCTGAGGTAACCTACTCGCGTCTGCCAGTTGAGGTGGTTCCTCCACCGATGCGACCCAGTGTGGGTTGCCAGCCGCACGTTGACGTTAAGCGACGCTCGGAGGTGGTTGTTGACGTTCAGGACGTTCAACAACCAGCAGAGGTGACTTGTTGTGACGCAGTGCGTCAACCTCAGCAACCCGGTAGGGTGTTGACTGCACAACCCAGACGGTCTAGACAGTTTCGGGTTGACGCTGTGCTTCCTCGCGTACCCATGGTTGTTGACAGTTCACAGACTGTGCAGCAGTTCCATGATATTGCGTCCGGCTCCGTCACGCATCCACCAGTGCGACCGGATTCAGCGAGTCAGACGTTGCCCACTCCGTTGCCGTTTTCCTCATCAGTTTCGGATGAGGAACCCTCTGATGAGGACGTTGCTGAACAAGACGATCAGCCCCCAGCCCTGCTATCCATCCAGAAGATGCTGAAGAAGGAACGCTGCTCAGTCAGGCTGTGGATGAGTCTGGTAGGGACGCTGTCATCCGTGGATCAATTTGTGTCACTAGGAAGACTACACCTCCGTCCTCTTCTATACCATCTAGCTTTTCACTGGAAAAAGGACAAGACGCTAGAAGCGGTCTCGATCCCGGTTTCCGAAAAGATAAAGTCTTGTCTGACTTGGTGAAAGGACTATATCAACCTAAGAGAGGGTCTTCCCCTGACTGTTCAGACTCTCAACCACGTTCTCTTTTCGGACGCATCGGACGTAGGCTGGGGTGCGACATTAGACGGACGGGAATGCTCGGGATTATGGAACTTGAGTCAAAGGACAATGCATTTCAACTGCAAGGAGCTACTGGCAGTACGTCTGGCCTGGAAAAGCTTCAGGTCTCTCCTTCAAGGCAAAGTGGTGGAGGTGAACTCGGACAACACCACGGCTTTGGCGTACATCTCCAAGCAAGGAGGGACCTACTCTCTGACGTTGTACGAGATCGCAAGGGACCTCCTCACCTGGTCAAAAGGTCTAGACATATCACTAGTAACGAGGTTCATCCAAGGCAACTTGAATGTCATGGCAGATTGTCTCAGTCGGAAGGGACAAATAATTCCAACAGAATGGACCCTCCACAAGGATGTATGCAAGAGACTTTGGGCCACCTGGGGCCAGCCAACCATAGATCTCTTCGCAACCTCGATGACCAAGAGGCTCCCAATATTTTGCTCACCAATCCCGGACCCAGCAGCAGTTCATATAGATGCCTTTCTCCTAGATTGGTCACATCTAGATCTATATGCATTCCCTCCGTTCAAGATTGTCAACAAGGTACTGCAGAAGTTCGCCTCTCACGAAGGGACAAGGTTGACGCTAGTTGCTTCCCTCTGGCCCGCGAGAGAATGGTTCACCGAGGTACTTCGATGGCTAGTAGACGTTCCCAGAACACTTCCCCTAAGGGTGGACCTTCTACGTCAGCCACACGTAAAGAAGGTACACCAAAGCCTCCACGCTCTTCGTCTGACTGCCTTCAGACTATCGAAAGACTCTCGAGAGCTAGAGGCTTTTCGAAGGAGGCAGCCAGAGCGATTGCTAGAGCAAGGAGAACATCCACCCTTAGAGTCTACCAATCGAAGTGGGAAATCTTCCGAAACTGGTGCAAGTCAGTATCCGTATCCTCGACCAGTACCTCTGTAACTCAAATAGCTGACTTCCTCTTATATCTGAGGAAAGAACGATCTCTTTCAGCTCCCACTATCAAGGGTTACAGAAGCATGTTGGCATCAGTCTTCCGTCACAGAGGCTTAGATCTTTCCAACAATAAAGATCTACAGGACCTCCTTAAGTCTTTTGAGACCACGAAGAAGCGTCGTTTGGTTACACCTGGTTGGAATTTAGACGTGGTACTAAGATTCCTTATGTCAGACAGGTTCGAACCGCTACAATCAGCCTCCCTGAAAGATCTCACCTTAAAGATTCTTTTCCTGGTATGCTTAGCCACAGCTAAAAGAGTCAGTGAGATTCATGCCTTCAGCAAGAACATCGGATTCTCATCCGAAACGGCTACATGTTCTACAACTTGGTTTTCTAGCCAAAAACGAGCTGCCTTCTCGGCCTTGGCCAATATCGTTCGATATTCCAATCTTATCGTATGGTTGGAAATGAACTAGAAAGAGTCTTTTGCCCTGTAAGAGCTCTTAAGTTCTATTTAAAACGAACTAAACCTTTACGAGGCCCGTCTGAAGCTTTATGGTGTTCAGTTAAGAAACCATCTTTGCCTATGTCAAAGAATGCTTTATCCTATTTTATCAGACTGTTAATACGAGAAGCTCATTCCCATCTGAATGAGGAAGACCAAGCTTTGCTGAAGGTAAGGACACACGAAGTTAGAGCTGTCGCAACTTCCGTGGCCTTTAAACAAAATAGATCTCTGCAAAGTATAATCGACGCAACCTATTGGAAAAGCAAGTCAGTGTTCGCGTCTTTTTATCTTAAGAATGTCCAGTCTCTTTACGAGAACTGCTACACTCTGGGACCATTCGTAGCAACGAGTGCAGTAGTGGGTGAGGGCTCAACCACTACAATTCCCTAATTCCATAACCTTTTTAATCTTTCTCTTGAAATGTTTTATTATTGTTTTTGGGTTGTCCGGAAGGCTAAGAAGCCTTTCGCATCCTACTTGATTTGGCGGGTGGTCAAAATCATTTCTTGAGAAGCGCCTAGATTAGAGGTTTTGATGAGGTCCTGTTGTATGGGTTGCAACCCTTGATACTTCAGCTCCTAGGGGTCGCTCAGCATCCTAAGAGGATCGCGAGGCTCCGTAAGGAAGACGTACTTAAAAAGGCAGAGTAATTGTTCAATTCGACTTCCTTACCAGGTACTTATTTATTTTAAGTTTGTTATTTTGATAACTGCTAAAATGAAATAAAAAATCCTTAGCTCATAATAATGTAAACATTTATTGCTGGTCTCTACCCACCCCCCTGGGTGTGAATCAGCTTATATAATCACCGGCTAAGTTAAATATTGAAAAATGTTATTTTGATAATAAAATAAATTTTTGAATATACTTACCCGGTGATTATATATTAAAGGACCCTCCCTTCCTCCCCAATAGAGACGCAGTGGACCGAGGAGAAAATTGAGTTCTTTGTTTACATTGAGTACTGAGTACCTGCACGACAGATGGCGCTGTTGAAGTACACCCCCTACCTGCATAGCGATCGCTGGCGGATTTTTAACGTAGAGTTTTCTGTCGAGCAACAGAGTTGCAGCTTATATAATCACCGGGTAAGTATATTCAAAAATTTATTTTATTATAAAAATAACATATATATATATATATATATATATATATATATATATATATATATATATATATATTCACCAGTGCTTGTTCCTCATTGATAATAATGTACAGAGCAGTACAGTACAGTAACTTGTATTTGTAATACAGTGTATCTTAATTTCCCATCTTTTGGTAGAGTACTGTTTTATATGTTTAGGAAATTTTGAAGTACAGGTTGCTATAGAAGATCAAAATATTGTCTTTTATTCTTCAATGTAGTGTTTTTTTTTTTTTTACAGAGTGAAGATGTTGAATGTATTTGAGCCATGCACATTGCAGTTGGGCGATCGAAATTATTATATATTAAGAGAGGGAGACACAATAATGACTAGAGATCAGTGGAGGAGGCTGATGGCTGGTCAACTTACATCAGACCACACTAATCCATGTCCGCTACGACCAAGACCAGCAAAAAATAAGTCAAGTAAGTGGTTCGGTATTTCAGTGCTAGGTTTGTGTGCATATTGATGTTTTCATTTGGGGTTTTAACTCCTCATTGTTTTTCTCCTAATTATGTAGAATTTAACAACAGTGATTGTGTTTTTAATGAAAGCCATTGGTTGTTAGTCTTGCTTCCAATGTGATAGTTCTCTTGGTGTTTTAAATTTACTTCCATTTGGTCTAACAAGGTAGTCATTTTTACTAATGTCTTGTTGGTTTTATTGTGCAATAGAATTTTCTGTTGGTGTTTTAGTTAATCCATTACTTCTTCAGTGATGAAGCTTACTTTATTTCATTATTATAACTTTTAAAGAAATTTGATAATTAGAGACTTTTTCAATATATGGTTGAAGATTGGATTGAGTTTCTATTGTTCAGAAACAAGCCAAAACAATCTTGTGGCAGCCATGGCTCCACAAGGCACTCGAAGAGTTGAAAGACCTAAGCCTACATGGCTGAGGACTATGAAGTGTGAAGTAGAAGATGATGAATGGAGAAGTATTGAATTAAAAGCTCAAGATAGACGACTTGCGAAATCTAACCGAGGCCTTTTGCATCAATAGGCGTGGGAGGAGATGATAACGATAAATTTAGATGTGGGTTTGCTGACTCCCCTAATAGAGATTTAGTGAAAATTAGTGCATGGTGCAAATTATGGGGCATGAAATTGAACCCTAACAAAACTCTTAGCATGATTGTAATTAGTTCGAAAACAGTGGTTCCTCAACATCTAGATCTCTGCGTTGATAATGTTTCTTTAAATCTATATGACTCTTAAAATTTTAGGTGTGATTCTTGATAGCAAATTTACTTTTGAGAAAAATTTTTGTTCTATTTCTTCAATTGCTCAAAAAATATTCTTATTGAAAATGTCAAAGATTTTTGGTAATCAATCTGTTTGAAGAAGGGTTTTAATTCTTTCATTCTGTCTTGTTTTAAGTATTGTTATCCTGTCTGGTCTTCAGCTGCAGAATCTCGTCTTAATTTGTTGGACAAAAACTTGCTGTCTCTTAAATTTCTTATTCCTGATCTAGATATTAATCTCTGGCACTATTGTTCAGTTTGTTCTTTATGTTTGTTGCATGAGATTTTTCATAACAATGACAATTCTTTGTATTCAGATCTTCCCAGACAGTACTGTCCTGTTTGTAATACTGTACTAGGTATGCAGTTAATTCTAATAGTCTTCCCTTCTCCATCATAGGGCTCAATAGTACACTGTATTCTAGAAGTTTTACTCCAGCTGTGACCAAGTTGTTGGATGATCTTCCTAATCGGGTAGTTAATCGGTAGAACTTCAAAAGTTCAAACTTGCATCAAATGTTTTTATGTTGAACAGGCTGACATAATTCTGTTTATAGTTTATATCTGAAATATATGTTTTGATGTTACTGTTATTAAAATATTTTATTTTCATTGTTCATTATTTCTTATATTGTTTATTTATTTCCCTATTTCTTTCCCTCACCGAGTTATAATTGCCTCTCTTGTGGTTTATTTATTTCTTTATTTCCTTTTCTTGGGCTGTTTTTCCCTGTTGTAGCCCTTTGGTTTATAGCATCCTACCTTTCCAACTAGGGTTGTAACTTTTGTAGCAATAATATTGTCTCTTTACCATTTACATATAGTTATAGAAATGTTGAATTGTAGGCTTGAAAAGCATTTAGCAACTTATATCTTTTTGTTAATTTTAAGTTTAATTCTGTTGATTCTGTGTATAGCTCTTCAAGGTGTTGTGTTCAGCACACATTTCTTCCTCAGTAACTATAATGGACAGCATAAACATCATGTCTGATGCCTGATGGATGGCAACATTTATATCGAATTCTTGTAATACACATATCCCTGCCATCCTGTAGATCTTGCATTATGGTAATGGGACTTCACTTTCCCCATAAGTTATGTGCACTATAAAGTCTACACATAATCAAGAGTATGATAAATTTCCTCAAATGTGTGAGACAGGATTTCAAGTGTATGATCGTTCTAATTACTGTACTTGTAGGTTTGATTTTGTTTTTCAAAGCATATCTTTTATTTAACTTAGAGGTCTGTCTACCATCATAATTTTCCTGTAAATCTGATGTCAACCTCTTGAAGAATTAGATTTTTTTTTAGTTTGTTTAGTTATTTCAGTTTTTTGTTGCTTTGCTTTCCAGAGAGAAAAGTGCAGTCAATTTTAGTTGATGCAGAAAACACAAGTGAAGGTATGACAAATGTGCTATGCTTTGTTTTTATATAATTGTTTGTAACCTTGATTTGGTTTGGTTTGTTATTTTTGCATGGGTTGAGGTATCTTTTGATCACTAGAAGGTTGAGGTTATTTTCTGCTGGTGTCCTACATTGTAATAGCCTTGTAGATAGTTAGTAATTTGCAATCTTATACAAATGCTATCTTATTTGATATAATCTATATCTTCCGCTTAAGGAGACATAAACCATTCTAAATAAATTAGTGTTTGGGAAATAGTGGTTATTACTTAGTGATTGTTAAGTGCTTTTGGTAGCAGAGGGCCAGCACACTACTTTCTACTGTTGGCCATAATTTTGTTGGTCTTTATTGATTGCAGAATGCTTCTACAATGGTAAACCAGTGCATATAAGGACCATCTTTATTAAATTTTCTGTAGCTGAATAGGAAGCGTATTTTCATTGTCATTCCCCTCTTATTTGAACTTTGAATAACTAGGCTAAACCATCTGGGTCCTTTTTTTGGCTCTTACACTTTACTATGTGCTGTTATTACATTTTCATTACAAAATATTTTAATAGAAAA
The DNA here is from genome assembly GCF_036898095.1 of Palaemon carinicauda. NCBI lineage: Eukaryota > Metazoa > Arthropoda > Malacostraca > Decapoda > Palaemonidae > Palaemon > Palaemon carinicauda. The sequence goes on from NC_090748.1 coordinate 5,514,575, forward strand.
ATTTCCTCCTGGAAGAAAGCTCTTGTCATTAAATCATTACATAATTGTGTTCAGTGGATACTTCATCTACTGTTTTGTTTTATCTATTTATTATTATGTACATTTTAAAGTACATCTTTTTTGGATATTATGTTGTACCTTTTGTATATTTTCGATTCATTGGGAATAAAAAATTCTCAACATTTAATTGGATTTGGAGTTTTCAATGTAGCAGCATTTGTAACTTGGTCATGTTTTGTTGTAAATTAGTCTAAAATTACATCAGAATTAGATAACGTATTTACTTGAAATAATTTCAAGGTGGCAATCTAGATGGTGCATAATAATAAATTCCCATGGAATTAATGGAGTGCCTCTTGAAGTCTTCAAAGTTTAGATCAGGGTCAGTCGGGAAATTATTTTGAGGTGATATAACTCTGCTGGATAGTTATAAAAAATCTGAATTGATGGAACTTGCCAAAATGTAGGTTGTAGAGAGGATTGCAGCAATTACAAAGGTATTTTGGTGTTTATCTTACAGTGATTGCTTGTGTTTTAACATTGCTGGAATAATCATTTCCATGAAGCTCCCCTTGCATTCGTATTGTTTCTCTCTCAAACCTTGTTAGTTATTGATGTTTACCCTTAATCTAAAAATTTCCGGTTTTCTTTCCTTATAATTGCCCTATCCCTCTTGTGTAGTATTGGGATCATATGGCAGTGCATGGCAACACTGCCCTATGATAAGTCATATTAATTTGCTTTTCAGTTCCCTTGTCGCGCTAGTTGCTTGAGCATACGTCCCTCTGGCTTCAGATTGTAATTTGGTGCTAGGAAGGAATGAGGAAGGAAGCGGGGGAAAGGGTAGGGGTGGGGGGAGGGTAGTCGTAGTAGAGGGCAGTAGTCGGATGTAGAACGGCACCTCGTAGTATCGGGGGATTTTGAGGAAGGAGAGGACTAATTGGTGAGGGACCTTTGGTCGTGGTTCTAACACGCCCTAGTTACTATGCCGACACTCAATTAGAGTGAGCAAGCTGGGTTTATTCCTGCCATTCCATGCATCTTTTTTCTCTGGTATATTTAGCAGTATTTATGCCTTAGAAATGGAGCTATAAGGAGCATTTCACTGGGCGTCACAGGTTCCTCGCCCAGAAATAAATTTTTCCTTCGTCAAAATCCCTTAATTCAGGGGATTATTTAACCTGTTTAGATAAAACTATTTTGGATGGTTCACTAGAATACTGTGGTATTGCTAAATTTGTTGACGAACTTAGAGAGCAATTTTGTTCCTTTATGCTTGGGGCAATATTTTATGTACAAAAACATGATTACTTGTCCTATATTGAGTCCTATATTAGTGCAAGGTGAGAAAGATGATGAGGTAATTCAAGCAGCCTTCTCAGCATAAAGTGGTAAATTTAGGTTATTCACTCAAAAACCTTTTTCTCCCTATTGATTTGTGGCTGCTACTTCTCAAGATTCTGTTTCTAATGCCCCTTGGAAGATTTTCCGGAACAGTGGTAGGCCCCAGGATTACCCTCTTAACAAATGTCCCAATTTCAGTGACAACAACAATTATTGATCTTATCGAAGAACAGAATGATGACAGTCCTTCCAATAATAGAAATGTTCTCTCTAATGCTTTCATCAGGTTTTGGAAACATTAGGTTGGCCTACTATCTGTGGATAAAGGAAGGTTGTCCAATTCTCTTGTCCAAGGAACCCGTTCCATTTTCAACTTAAAAATTCATCAAAGCTCATCTTTTGACATTAAAGATTACAGAACAACTAAAGAAGAATATAGTAGAGCAGGTATTAAATCTATTCCCGGGATTTTGCAAAAGGTTAATCCTAATACTCAAAATGTTCTGGGGTGGGAGTCCAGTTTTGGATGTCGATTGGTTACTAATTCAAATGCCTATATATCGGTCTCTGGATGGCTCCTCAAATATTCACTAGCCCTCTCCAAATGGTTGAGGTTCCTTAGGCACTAAAGTTCTGTTTTACTAGGGTGGTTGGAAAATTCTGAATATTCAAGTTCAACAACTATTGTAATTTACTTATTGAAAAGGTTAGGAGTCATAGTAAATATGAAAAAGCTAGCAACAGTTCCTTTTTTGTGGTTTTCCATCTGAAAAGAGGATTCAATCCTTCCTTCTGTTGTTAAAGTTCAAGCAAAAGAAAGCATTTTCTTTTTGGATGTGGATGAGGGTGCTAGGTATCATGACATAGCTAGAGAAGTTTTGTTTTGATGTGTCTTATGAAGATGATGAAATTTAGGTTTCATCTTAAAAGTGGAACAAAGTGTCTGATTTGGACATGACTTGTGTTGCAATTACATCTATTGTTATATTAATACAGTGTTCACTATTAGACTGAGGGTATGTTGTTGGAAGGGAGGTTACCTGTCATATCTCTTTTTAAGGATGCCACCTTAGATGGTGGTTGCATATATGGATTTGTTTTATCTGTCAGTTAGTTGTCAAATAAAAAATTCAATGTAACACATTGTGGCATCTTAGGATTTTATTGCCTTGTATATTGATAGGTTGAAAGCAGATGGTCATAATACAGTACAGTATGTAATGCAAATTTTCTAGTGGTTGGTAATGTTTTAGTTGAAAACTAAATGAGTCGGTATCATAGATCTTCCTAAAATACCTTAAATTGGAAGACAGACCATGAGTAAAGAAAGTTATATTAAAATGATCAAATCTTTCAGGTGGATTTGTAAATCTGTCTGAATAATAGTGAAGGGTTTTAACTTCAGCTTCTTACACAATTCTCTGGCATCTTCTTAGACTTGAAGGCAGTTCTTTCTTAGATTAGTGATGGTTAAAGAAATCACTTGACCAAAGTACATATTGCATCTATAATCAGTCTTGTTATTAACTTGTAATTTCTGCTTTAGGCATGACATTTTTCTTTAAGACATATACAAGAACAATTTTTTGAAAAGTCTTCTCCTTTATACCATGGATTCATAAACCTAGTGAAAACATTTGACAAAATAACAGAAAATTTGGTTCTGCCAAATCTTTGAACATGGGGAAGTTATTCCACAAGGGTAAGAAAGTCAGAGTATCATATGATGTAGAACTATAGGTCAAGTTTATTGCAAATATTGCATCCACGCCAACATAAATATATACATTTTCTTACTTGTTTCAGTGTCCACTTCAATGTCAATTGAATGAAGTTTGTATGATTTTTAAGATGGACTGGGGATTGCTTAACATAATGAGGTTTCAGTCCAAGATAGAATCAAGCAATTTTAATGCTACATTTACAATATAACATATCTGGTGTCGATGATTCCCTAGTTGAGCCACATATTTCAACATTCTTACTAAGATTCAACTTAAAATGAGTTAATCTGATGACTCATCAATCCTCAGGTTTCCATTTGTAGTGGATAATTTTCTGAGACTCATTTCTTGCCTGATTACTCCCAGTTTCAAGTCGGAGGATCTTTTCAAATAACATTTTACTGTGATTCCATCTGCTATATTTCCATATATATTTGAATACAGTAGGTCCTCGGGTTACGACGGTCCCGACTTACGTGGTTTCGCCGTTACGAACGCGCCCCATAAAAATATAAAAATAATATTAAGCGTCGTTCCGTCTTACACCGTTAGCGTCGTAAGCGACGTAAACAATTGCGAACTAGTTTCTAGCGCGCGGTGGATGAATACGCTTTGCGGTGGTTGTGGGCGAGGAAGACGGCGTCGCTCAGTTCCACTCATACGCCATTTTTGGTTGTGATTGCCTGTTCTTTCTCTCACGTGTTTGATCGTTTTTTTGAACTTTTTGCCCTTCATTATGGCTCCAAAGCGCAAGGCAGATTCTTCTGATGGTAGTGCATCGAAGAAAAGGAAGGCCATCACCATGGAAGTGAAATTAGACATTATTAAGCGGTCTAAAAACGGTGAAACGCCAACGAACATTGGCCGATCGCTTGGCCTTAGCCGTTCGACCGTGGCTACTATCCTTAAAGATAAGGAGCGCATTGTTGAACACGTAAAAGGATCTGCTCCAATGAAAGCAACAGTGATAACGAAACAGCGTAGTGGTTTAATTATCGAAATGGAAAGGTTATTAGTGCTTTGGTTGGAAGATCAAAATCAACGGCGTATTCCAGTGAGCTTAATGGTTATTCAAGAGAAGGCTAAAAGGTTGTTTGAAGCGTTGAAAAAAGAAAGGGGGGGGAGAAAGTGAAAGTGAAGAGTTTTCGGCTAGTAGGGGTTGGTTTATGCGATTTAAGGCTCGGGCCAATTACCATAATCTTAAAGTGCAAGGTGAAGCTGCTAGTGGGGATGAGAAAGCAGCAAGTGAATTTCCTAAAGCGTTGGCTGAGATAATTAGGGAGGGGGGTTATTCTGCTTATCAGGTGTTCAATGCGGATGAGACAGGTTTATTCTGGAAGCGCATGCCTAACCGCACGTACATAGCAAAGGAGGAGAAGTCAGCACCCGGTCATAAAGCAGGCAAGGAGAGGCTAACTTTGCTTCTTGGGGGAAATGCTGCTGGCGACTTCAAACTGAAGCCCATGCTGGTCTATCAGGCTGAAAATCCAAGGGCACTCAAGGGAATTTGGAAGAGTCAACTCCCAGTCATTTGGAAGGCAAATAAGAAGGCATGGGTGACACTTGCAGTGTTTGAAGACTGGTTTATCAACCATTTTGTACCTAGTGTGGAGCGGTATTGCGCCCAAAAGGGTATCCCCTTTAAGGTGTTGCTATTGCTGGACAATGCCCCTGGACACCCTGCCCAGCTGGGAGACTTTCACCCTAATGTGAAGGTGGTTTACCTTCCACCTAATACCACGGCCCTTTTACAGCCTATGGACCAGGGAGTGATTGCTTCATTCAAGGCCTACTACCTCCGAAGAACAATTGCTATGGCATTACAGGCAACTGAAACGAAGAAGGACTTGACTCTGAAGGACTTTTGGAAGTCCTACAACATCCTTGATGCTATTAAGAACATTGCTGATTCCTGGGAGGAGGTGAAGGTTACAAACATGAATGGTGTTTGGAGGAAGCTATGTCCTCAATTTGTTAATGATTTTCATGGGTTTGAGGACACAGTTGACCATGTTATCAAGAACATTGTTGCCCTGAGTAAGGAAACCGATTTGGAGATGGAGGTTGATGATGTTACGGAGCTGCTAGAATCTCATGGAGAGGAGTTATCTGCTGGGGACTTGATACAACTGGAGAAGCAGATCATAGAGGAAGAGGAAGAAGCCCCCACCCCAGACCCTAAGGCTTTCACAAGGCAGGGCTTGTCAAAAGGTTTTGCCGAGATACAACAAGCATTGGCAACTTTCGAGGCTCAAGATCCCAACATGGACAGGTTCACCAGGGTTTCCAGAGGTGTCATGGACTTACTGCAGTGTTATAAGGAGATTTTGGATGAGAAGAGGATCCTCTCTGTCCAGTCTAACCTGGAGCGGTATTTTAAGAAAGTAGAGAGAACTGCACCCTCTACATCAGCTGCCTCTACTACTCCAGATTTGCCTGCAACAGAGCCTCTACCATCAACCTCAGCTGCCTCTATTGCTACAGAGCCTCTGCCATCAACCTCAGCTGCCTCTGCTTCTCCAGCTTCTCCACCACCTCTTGTAGGCTCTTCACCTCCAGACTCGCCTGCCCCAGCTTCTCCAGCATCTTCTGTCTCACTTCCAGAGAATCCTGATTCACCTGCCCCAGTTTCTCCAGCATCTTCTGCACCTTCCTCTCCACAATAAACCAGTCTCTCCGTCCCTTGCAACATCCCTTCCAGTGTGCAAGCCAACCATAGGAATAAGGTAAGGAATTGTTCTCTTTTTTTTTTTATTGATATTTACTTTAATTCATGTGGTAAGGAATTGTTTTCTTTTTTTTATTGATATTTACTTTAATTCATGTGGTAAGGAATTGTTTTCTTTTTTTATTGATATTTACTTTAATTCATGTGGTAAGGAATTGTTTTCTTTTTTTTTATTGATATTTACTTTAATTCATGTGGTAAGGAATTGTTTTCTTTTTTTATTGATATTTACTTTAATTCATGTGGTAAGGAATTGTTTTCTTTTTTTTATTGATATTTACTTTAATTCATGTGGTAAGGAATTGTTTTCTTTTTTTATTGATATTTACTTTAATTCATGTGGTAAGGAATTGTTTTCTTTTTTTATTGATATTTACTTTAATTCATGTGGTAAGGAATTGTTTTCTCTTTTTCTAATATTGTTTTTATGTCATTTGATACATTTTATTATAGTACAGTATACAGTAATACTTTACAGTACAGTACAGTACGTATATTTATGGTGTTCCGACTTACACGGAAATTCGGGTTACACCGCGTCTTAAGAACGGATCAGCGTCGTAACCCGAGGACCCCCTGTATAAACTTTCATAAAAATAATGTGTTTACCATTTAATGCATTATTACGAAAGAAACAGGAAATAACAGTAAAAGAGTTAAATTCTTGTAATGGTCCATGCTTTTGTTTTTTCATGGTAGGAGATTTATCGTTAGACTTGGGAAATTTTCATATTTATAGAACAGATTTCTGGATTAATTAAATTTTAGGTTGATAACTAGGTTTTGTGTAGATAGGTCACCATCTTTCACTTTTGCTTAGGATTAAAATTATTTTAGTTTGCAAAAATCTTGTTTTAGACAATATCTGTTTCCGGGCTTGGTATTGTAGAATAAGATCATTGCCTTGTTATTTTAACTCTTAGAATTTAATTTGTATATCAAACTATTCTTCTAATTCAGATTTTCATATGTATATGAAATTATTCTCATAAAAAATTGGCACCATCAAAATCTAATACGAAAAAGTAGGCACTGTAAGGGAAAGTTGGAGCCGTTATTTTATCAGTACCAAGATTAGTTTAGTTATTGACTGCCAGATTTGTCAATTACAGTAAACTTTACTTTTTGCTTCACAGATGCTGGCCAGACAGATGCAAAGAAAGTTGAAGGTAATATTTTTTTTTTTATATATATTATTTGTATGAAACTGCTTTTTTGTATTTTGACATTATATCCTTTAAAATAGTAAAGAAAACCTGATTTAATTTTGTCCTTTCTTTTGATCCATTTGGCAGTAGCAGATACCTCAACATCCAATGGTATTCAAGGAGCAGTTGGTGGTATTGCTGATGATGATACAAAGGGTGGAGAAACCCCAGACAGTGATGGTTTTATCGACTTAGACACCGATGACTGTTCTGACACGGCTTCCATTAGCAGTGGTGCTTCAACTGGATCAATAGGTGAGTTCACTTTTAATTGTTCTGTCATGCTATGAATCTCTCATCTGGACAGCATACTTAATTTAATGGTGATTCCTGGCTGTTGCATGATAAGGCTTTTTTGTGCTTGTGTTGAATTTATACATATTTTTATCAGTGTTTAAGTTGACAGAGTTTTGTGTCTTTTTACTGTATATAGTATTTTTTATTGTAATTTTGGTGTGTCGTCAAACTTTTTAACTGTAGTCAGAAAAAGGTGTAAATGGTAAATGTTTTTTTTTACTATACCGAAAATATATTTTATATTATATGTGAGAAAGTTTTCCCTGACTATGAAGGTAGGATTTTTTACTTAACCATCCTAGGAAATAACTTTCTAGTTTATTGTTTTGGGTAGTTGGAGTGTTGCCAATTGTTATAAGTACCAAATACAGTATGATTACTCTCCTACCTCTGTGTCATGGTCCATATTTGTTTATATAAACCCGTCAGTCATACAGACCCAAATGTACTCTTGCGATATCTCCAGATACGTCGCTTCTGAAGGCTGCAATGCAAATGAAGCAGTATAGGGAAGAATAATTGTAATTACATACGTGATTTTGGAATTTCAGTTGTTAGTAATAACTTTGCTCATTCTACAGTGTCATAGGATTTTGCCTTTCAGTACGAGATTGGCCCAGTCTTGCTTCAGCTCTTTAAACTTGCTAATTATACTTCATTGATTTTCTCCTCAAGGGTTTATATTAAATTTCTTAACATACCATATTTATAGCTATTGGTTGATAAATTGTTGGTCTCAATTATTTGCCTTTGTACTTATTGTAAGTATGCTGACTTTGTACATTAGATTTTGCTTAGATTTTGTTTTTATAATGTACGTCATAGTATACAATTCAGTAATTCTGATAATTTATATTTTGGAATTACTGAATTCTCTCCTTATCTGCTGTTCCAGGTATTACGATTAGAGTTACCCATGTGGATAGCAAAATCCACCGATAATACGCAATCCCTAAACTCTGTGGATTGTGAAATTTTTATATCACAGTGAAACTTGCTCAAATTCCTGTGCTATTCATTCTCTCTATGAAAATCTTGGTTGTGATAAAGATTAAAGTAAATGTCTTGAAGAGATTTATGTGAAGACTCATTGATTCCACCGTTATGATGTGGCTTGGAATAGTGTGTTTGTGTAAACAAGACCTTCCCCGAACTGCTGTCATCTTAATTTCTCATTCTTTTCTTGGCTTGCACTGATTTTTACTGTGGCCTATTGTTAGTGTCGGCTGCAAAGCCAGAGCTTTAGTTCAATTTACTCGTAGGTTAGGGGGAAGAATATACTGTAACTTTGATTTAGAGATTATCTGCTGGTTGTAAAGTGAATGGGCCAATTTTGGAAATTAGATCCTCATTCTGTGTGTTCATTGCCAGATGTTTGTTTACTAGTTCACTATACTTAGTGTAATGGATAATTAGGTTCTATGCTTTTTTATAAACAATTAAAATCAATTGCCGGTAAAAAGATAGCTTTTATTGATAGGAAATGACAATATTAAGAGATAAGGAACAAATAAATTATGAAGCAAAACTTTATCAACCTGCTGAAAAGAAAAGCATATACACCCAGTTTGAGATTCTGAAGTTCAACTGATCTAATTACAGTATTTGATTTGTAAGATCATTCCTCGTCTAGAATTTCAGATGAGCTGCAAAATCTTGTCAAATTAAAAGTTTGGTGAGGATGATCTAATTTCCTTGACCTTTTTAAAATTACACATTGAATTTTCTTAGTTCTTAACCTCATTACAACCAAAGGTCTACAGAGCCAACATTTTCAACTAACAGGTATGTATAGGCCATTTCTTTTAGCGAGGCAGATTTGCACCGACTCGCAGCGGTGCCCTTCAAGCTCGGAAAAGTTTCCTGATCGCTGGTTGGTTAGAATTATCTTGTCCAACCAATCAGCGATCAGGAAACTTTTCCGAGCTAAAAGGGCACCGCTGGGAGTCGGTGCAAATATGCCCCGCTAAAAGAAATGGACTATAGTTGGAAGTTGATATAAAGCATGCTGCATCCCTAGGCCTACAGTCAATTGCTTAGATAGAAGAAGACAGGTTTGTTGGTGTTTGGTCTACCTCAGGAGCTAGGTAGCCGTAGGGACCCAACTGGTGACAGAAATGTTCTAGTGGGTAGGGGCAAATCAAGTAAAGATCATCCGAAAGTTCATACCGGAAAGACAAAATGTTATTAAAGACAGCGTAATTCCTTCCCTCAGAGTTTTTGCTTGTTCCATAAGTCTCCAAGGGTCTTTGGTTGTTGAGGGCCATATCCCAGGTGGATCTCTTTGTAATTGTAATAAGCATTAACCATCAACTTTTTGCATATTGCTTGGCTCAGTCCAATTAGCCTGTAAACTGAAATACCTTTTGTCAATTCGGCCAGATCAGACAATGCTTGGTAAATCTCAGCGCCTTTTGTCACTCCAGAATGTCTCTTACTGCTCATCTGTCTCCAACAGGATTGATTCCTGTACCCATTGACTTGTTTCTTTTAGCCCTTGACCATAAAAATCATCCAAGCAAGCTGGGAAAATTCTTTAGTTGGATTAATGAGAGGGTCATCAATCCATTCAATATCCCTATTTTCGTGATTGCAGACTATATCTACCGCAATCAAGGGTGATAGGAGCCATACACTTATTTTCCATAACTTCAAGGAATTAACAGAACTTCCTCTTGTTATCTCATAAGTTGGTTTTTATCACCTTAAGACTCCATTTGTAGGGTAATTATGCTGCCCAAATTAGACCTTTACATAATCCTGCACAGCTTCACCAGTCCCCTTTTTGAGCTGCTGCAATAGGCTCCTATGCATAATACATCACCTTGCAACAAATACTGTTCTCTTGAAGTTTATGAATTGTCGTTTCAACCTTCGCAGCCAGCAATACAGATTAACCTCTCCTATGTGCATTGAAAGTTTTACAGTACTACCTTAAGAGAACCAAGCACTTTAGAGTGAGAATTCTATGCTCTTATTATATACACATCATAATTATATACACAGCATAGGAAACATATTTTTAAGTATGCTGACTCCTATTGGGTGAGACAGGTCATTTCACAAGCAGGAGAAAAGGTTGGTTGCATAAGAATTGACTATGCATGAGGTCAGTGCCCTCTAAACTTTTCCAACTTTCAGGAAGAATAGTGTTATATTGAGATTTCAGCCATCATGAATGTAGGTGCGTAGAAATGCCCATGAGATTTTACCTCATAAGTTTTATATAACTGGTAAGATTTACCAGTGTCATACATAGAAACATTCCTGTACCTCTTCCTTGCCACCATCAATTTTCATTCATCTCTCTTTCTCAGAAGATGTAGTCTTTGGGGTTACAAGCATATATATTGCAACTGAGGGGTTAATTGGTCTCGTACTTAAGTTGTAATAGGGAGAAATGAAAACCATTGGTTTATGGTATGGGTCTTAACCACTCACAAGTGCCTCTTTAGATTCTGTAGACATCAGGTTCAGGGTTATTTCTCTTCCTATGGGATTTACTATATCCATCTCTCTTTGCAAAAGTAGGGAACTTTCCCTTTTAGACCTACTGCCTAAGATGGAAGTCTTAAGTTTTCGATGGTTGATGGGTTTAGTTTGAACAAATCAAGTTTTCATAATTTAAAAGAGATTTTATGCTTCAGTGACCATTTCCCATCCCTTCAATCTTGTCAGAAATAATATACGTAACAATTTGGGCTTGGAAATTACTACAACTGATGGTCCACTATTACAGTTACACATCATATCTTCTTTTGCTATTTTATTGCTCTCATTCTGGGATAATGCAACTACAGTTTTGGGCTCTATATGATTGATGGATTTATATGAAAAATTGGCTTAGTTAAATTTGAATTTTTCATTTAATTTTTTAACCAGACCACTAGGCCTAAAAACAAAGTCCTCGTAAGGCTATTTAGAAACTAGAATAATTTTTAGTTTTGTAATATTAGATAGGCTGAGCAACCAAGTCTTGAAAAGAAAAGAAAATAAGGGAAAATTATGGTAGAAGGTAACCAAGCGAGAGAGATGTGTGTTTTTTAGTTTTATATCAAGAACCCCGTATCAAAGGGAGAGGGAGTGCAGTGAGTAATAGTCTTAACTCAAATGACAGTTGTTCCGTAACCGAAATACAAACCACGCTATTTACAAAGGGTTATTACTTTTAGCGTAGCTGAAATGGCGAGCCATTAGAATTTAACGAGGGTGTATTACCCCCGCGCTAGTTAGCGGGGGATAGGGGAGTGGTAGCTAGCTACCCCTCCTCCCCCTCACACACACGTGAATACTCACTTTAACTTTTGGCTCGGACTGTGACAGACGTCTCTGTCTTGGTCCTCGCTTGGCAGCCATTGTCTGTTTTGTCTTTACTTAATCGCTTACTTTTCTTTTACTCAATATATATGTAAACATGTTTTCATGTTTGTATATATATTTGAGTATAGAAATAAGTAAGTTTCCTTTCCAGATGTGTGTGTGTAGTGTACGATATCTACGGGGAGGCCTCGGCAGTTAGGCCACCACGGCGTATTTTATGGGTGGCGATCGAGTTTGACTTATGTCTTTCTCTCTCTCTCTCTCTCTTGAGGTCGTTCACCCTTTTACTACGTGTTACTACGCCCTTGTAGCCTAGCTTCCTTTCCGTGTGGGGGGTTGCTACGTCGTACGTTTGTATCAATTAGTTATGAATCTAATTGTAGTTGTTTTTTTGTTTTTTTCAGCTTGTAGAACGATTCCTTTCGGGGTTTTCGTTCTTTCTTTAGTGTTCATTCATTTTTAAATACATAATTACATAGTTACATAATTATAATTGTTATAATTCTGTTTTGGTTACAACTCTCCTTCCGCGAGTGTAAGTGGTTGTGAGGGCACGTGCCTGTTGTGTAATTCTTGTTCCTTTCCCTCGGGATTCCTCTTCGGAGCCTTCCCGGGGGAATGAATGTGTACTAATATTATTTGTTTTATTTTTTTATAGTTACCGATCTAGTTCGTTTCTGTAATATAGGAACGGTGTGAGCTGTCTGGTTGAGTCCTGGGGATTCGGCTGTTGCTGCCTCCCCCCTTGTATTTTCGTCAGGGGCGTGTCTCCTTCTACTGGTAGTACTCCCGTGTCGACGGACAGCTCTCCAGTTCATTTAAGAACAGTCAGGAGGCTTGCCTCCTTGGGCGGATAACTTTCCTTCCGAGGGAAGTTTTTCCTGTCCAGGCTTGAGTTTTTCCCCTTTTGGGGGTTTCTTCTCTTGCCTTTTTTTTTCGTGCGACTATGCTCTTGGTGCTGAGCGGTCGCACCTGCAGTTTCGCTCAAGGGGCTGGGCAACTGCAGGAGCTCCTCTTCGGAGGATTGCTCCTTTTAGGTCACTGGCTGACCAGTCTCTTCCTCGAAGTGTTTCTCTTTCGTTCGCGAGAGAGTACACTCATAGAGACTCCTCTTCGGAGGTTTTCTTCTGTTGCTGTTGCTGTTGGTCTCCCTCGCCGTAAGGCCCTCCGTCCGCCTCGTCGTAAGGGCCTCTCATCTCCCTATAAGGGTGCTTGAGGCGCCCTTTTGGATCTCCGTTTGCAGCCTACAACTCCTTTTTTCCTCGATCTTCCGCCTTGGTGCAGATGGACAGCAGTCTGATCTCGTCTTCCGACGGGCAACGGTCTTCCCGACGGACAACGGTCTGCCCGACGGACAGCGGTCTTCCGACGGACATCAGTCTCCCGGCGGACAACGATCCCTTCGGGGCAAAGGGTTGCCCCCACGGGGGTTCTTCCCTTGCGTGTCAGGGTTTCCCTGCGCGCCCTTCTGCTCATCAGCGCTCTCCTGTTCGTCAGCGCTTTCAAGATGATCTTCCCTGCGGTTCCTGTTACGTGCCCTGTACGCCCACGTTCGCCCTCACGATCTAGAACTTCGGTTCAGGTCGGGGTCAAGGACTCTTCTTCTTTGCGCAGGCTTCCACGCGTAGCCTTCTGCTCGTCAGCGATCATCAGCTCGTCAGCGATCATCAGCTCGCCAGCGATCTCCGGATCGCCCACGTGTGTTACAGCCGGCACGCCAACATTCTCCAACACTTCTGAAGGAACATGGTTCGCCAGCTACTAGCTCACCTACGCATGTTGCTCGCCATCGCGCGATTGCCCACCTGCGGATGCTGCTCGCCATCGCGCAATCGCCCTCCTGCGGATGCTGCTCGCCATCGCGCGATCGCCCACCTGCGGATGCTGCTCGCCATCGCGCGACCGCCCACCTGCGGATGCTGCTCGCCATCGCGCGACCGCCCACCTGCGGATGCTGATCGCCATCGCGCGACCGCCCACCTGCGCATGCTGCTCGCCATCGCGCGACCGCCCACCTGCGCATGCTGCTCGCCATCGCGCGACCGCCCACCTGCGCATGCTGCTCGCCATCGCGCGACCGCCCACCTGCGCATGCTGCTCGCCATCGCGCGACCGCCCACCTGCGCATGCTGCTCGCCATCGCGCGACCGCCCACCTGCGCATGCTGCTCGCCATCGCTCGCCAACGCGTCGACATGCCACAACGTGCCATCGCCAACCTGCGCGTTAGCGCTCACCACCTCACCACCAATCGCCTGTTGATCCATATCGCCAGCGGTCTTCCTCGCCCACGTGGCAGCGCGTTTCCTCGCCATCGCGCTAACGCTTGCGTTCGCCGCCTCGGACTCGCGCTCATTCACCTGCCCACCCTCGCGACCGCTCGCCTGCGTTACTGCGCGACTGCTCGCCTGCTCGCCCGCGCGACCGTTCGCCTGCTCGCCCGCGCGACCGTTCGCCCGCTCGCCCGCGCGACCGTTCGCCCGCGCGACCGCTCGCCTGCGCGACCGCTTGCCTGTGCGCCCGCGCGATCATTCGCCTGTGCGCCCACACGCCCACGTGCCTGCACATCTACGCTCATGGGCGTCCGCGCCCATGCTCTCCAATGTTCGCCCGCGCACGAACCGACGGTATTCCGTCGCGCGGACTGACGGAGTTCCGTCGCGCGAACCGACGGTGTTCCGTCGCGCGAACCGACGGTGTTCCGTCGCGCGAACCGACGGTGTCCCGTCGCGCGAACCGACGGTGTCCCGTCGCGCGAACCGACGGTGTCCCGTCGCGCGAACCGACGGTGTCCCGTCGCGCGAACCGACGGTGTCCCGTCGCGCGAACCGACGGTGTCCCGTCGCGCGAACCGACGGTGTCCCGTCGAGCGAACCGACGGTGTCCCGTCGCGCGAACCGACGGTGTTCCGTCGCTCGAACCTACAGGGTTTCTTCGCACAAACATCGGCTTAATTCTTGCAGTATCCATTGCTCGTCTATGGGTTATCGCTCGCCGACCACCAGCTCTCGCCCTTCCTACCACGCTCGCCCTCCTTCTGCGCTCCTTCGCTTACCTTCGTTTGCGTTTCTGCGTGACCGCTCATGGGCGCTTCCACGTTCGCCCACGCGCAAATCTTTGAATTACCATCGCGCGAGCTCCAGGGCGATTGCGACCACGATTCCCATTGGGGTTTTCGCAGCATGGCCAGCCTAGCGAGTTCTTCTGGAGCGTATTTCCAGAACACGGCCTCGCCCCCTAAACGCAGAGCATGGCATTTGCAAGAATAGGAAGAAACTTCAGGGAGGTCTGAGCAACATTCCTCTTTCCAGAACCTGGGTTAGCCCTTCTCCGTCATTCCCTGGAAGGATTTTTGGCGGGGGGGCTTTCCGTTCGAGATTTCTCCATCGGACAAGGGGTGACTGCTTACCCCTTCCTCTGGGAGCTTACCAGGTTCTTTCCCTCCTCGGTTACGGCCCGAGGTTTGGTTCAAGGAAGCTACAGGAAGATCAAGGGTACTTTCCTCCTCTCGAGCTCAGGCACCTTGGCCAACACTTCTGAAGGAACATGGTTCGCCAGCTACTAGCTCACCTGCGCATGCTGATCGCCATCGCGCGACCCTCAACTGCGGATGCTGATCGCCATCGCGCGACCCTCAACTGCGGATGCTGATCGCCATCGCGCGACCCTCAACTGCGGATGCTGATCGCCATCGCGCGACCCTCAACTGCGGATGCTGATCGCCATCGCGCGACCCTCAACTGCGGATGCTGATCGCCATCGCGCGACCCTCAACTGCGGATGCTGATCGCCATCGCGCGACCCTCAACTGCGCATGATCGCCCGCTTACGCATGCTGCTCCTCATCGCACAACCCTGCACGATCGCCTGCTTACGCATGCTGCTCCTCATCGCACAACCCTGAACGATCGCCCTCCTGCGGATGCTGATCACCATCGCACCCTTTCACGAGATCTTTCACCTGCGCATGCTGCTCGCCATCGCACAACCCTGCACGATCGCCCGCTTACGCATGCTGCTCCTCATCGCATAACCCTGAACGATCGCCCTCCTGCGGATGCTGATCACCATCGCACCCTTTCACACGATCTTTCACTTGCGCATGCTGCTCGCCATCGCACAACCCTGCACGATCGCCCGCTTACGCATGCTGCTCCTCATCGCACAACCCTGAACGATCGCCCTCCTGCGGATGCTGATCACCATCGCACCCTTTCACGCGATCATTCACCTGCGCATGCTGCTCGCCATCGCACAACCCTGCACGATTGCCCGCTTACGCATGCTGCTCCTCATCGCACAACCCTGAACGCTCGCGCTCTTGCGGATGCTGATCACGATCGCACCCTATCACGCGATCATTCACCTACACATGCTGCTCGCCATCGCTTACCATCACGCGGTCATTATCGCCAGCGATCATCTTCACCTACGCGGCAGCACGATCCCTCGCCGTCACGCCATCGCTTGCGTTCGTCGCCTCGGACACGTGTTCATTTACCTGCCCACCCTCACGCCCACTCGCCTGCGCGCCCGCGCGATCGCTCGCCTGCGCGCCCGCGCGATCGCTCGCCCGCGCGATCGCTCGCCTGCGCGCCCGCGCGACCGCTCGCCCGCGCGACCGCTCGCCCGCGCGACCGCTCGCCCGCGCGACCGCTCGCCTGCGCGACCGTTCGCCCGCGCGACCGCTCGCCTGCGCGCCCGCGCGACCGCTCGCCTGCGCGCCCGCGCGACCGTTCGCCCTCGCGCGACCATAGTTCGCGGCGAATTCCACAGCCGGTGGTAGCAGCAGGGACGCGTGCTCCTAGACGGCACTCGGGATCACCTCCATCCAAGCACAGGTTGGTAGTGCAGGACGAAGACAGGTCAGTACAGCATTCTTCCCCACCTTCTTTTCAGGCAGGTACCGTCGGGTCCACTCCAAAGGATCGCCCGATCCCTTTCACCTTAGCGAGGATTTCGGACTCTGTGTCCTTGGAGCAGCAGACATGGTTTGGTCCGCTGGCACGGGCGTTAATGAGGGTTATGAAACAAGCACTTGCCATCCAGGGTAACAAACCAGCGGCTGTCTCTCCTACGCTGAAGAGAAAGAGAGGAGTAGACTTCGTGGTCACTTCCCCCAGGGCGAAGTTGGTTCCCAAGAGGTCGGTCTCGAGGGTCCCCTCTTCTGCACGAGTACTCTCTCCTTCTCCCGCCCTGGAAGGATTTTTGGCGGGGGGGCTTTCCGTTCAAGATTTCTCCATCGGACAAGGGGTGACTGCTTACCTCTTCCTCTGGGAGCTTACCAGGTTCTTTCCCTCCTCGGTTACGGCCCGAGGTTTGGTTCAAGGAAGCTACAGGAAGATCAAGGGTACTTTCCTCCTCTCGAGCTCAGACACCTTGGCCTTTCGTCGTTAAGTATCTACTTGCAGACAAGCTCGATGTTGTACCATCTGGACGCGCTGACTGAAGGCTTCCTTCGGGTGTCTCATCTGTGGAGGTCGACGACCTCAGACACCCTTCCATCCTTGAGAAGAGTTTTGTCTGTGCCCAAGGACAGAGACTTAGACAGCTGCTGTGCGGAGTAAATCGACTTCCGGTTTCACTCCTCCAAGGCGCTTTCTTCCAGACTCTGCAGGGCTCCAGCGCCCTTTTCTTTCAACCACGTCGGCCTAAGTTATCGGCTACGACAACTGGGACAAGGTGTCCAATTGCAGTTTCCTCCTGTCAGGAACAGATGGCACGGGAGACTCCCCCGGGGGGGGGGGCATAGTCCTAAAAGGAGTTCACGAACTCTAGGATTGCAGGTTTTTTCGCTGGGAGGATGCTTAAGGTTACTCATCCGAATGACAGCTTCCCGATGCCCATTCCCGCACAATCTCTGTGAGTAGCCAAGGATATCGCGCCTGCCGTCTCTGTCAGGGAATTCAGTGTCTCTGAACCTCTATGCCATAGCGTCAGCAGAGTTGCCCGTTTGGGCAGAATGATCCATACCTTAGGCGAAGGTCTTCCTTAGGATCATCGACGGCTTCACCCCCGGCCCCCTCAGTCGATCCTTTCTTGTAAGGAAGGATCTGAGAGGGGATGTCCATAGTCGACCTCTCAGCCCTGATCAAGTTTGTCGAACAAACTTCGGCCAGCGTAGACCAGCAGAATCGATCAGACTGGTAACGAGGCGACAGGACTCCTTTAACCCTGGATCGGAAGGACGGGTACTTTCAGTTTCCATTCCATCCATCTTCCAGGGTGCTCGTCGAATTCAGCCTAGACTGCAAGTATTCCTGCTTATGATGCAGTGTGGCTATCCCGCCGTGGCATAGCAGGTTTGTTTCCCCAGAGAACTCTCCCTGCCTTCCTCTTGGCCGCTCAGGTGCAGGCTTCCGCCTCCTCTGCTGTTTGGAGGGCTGGTCAACTCCGGTAGGCTCGGGTTTCGACCTTCTTCAGCGCCGGGACAAGCTTCCGGATGCTTACCATGAGTGTGGGCTCATGGTATTTTGCTTGGAGCCTTCTCTTCCTCTGCCTCAACATCTGGAGTATCTGGCCATGATATTGAGTCAACCGCCTTACCACATTGGAAACCCCGCTTCTCGTCCGTCCAGCGAGGTTAAGCAACGTCGGTACTTGGATGGGTGACCACCTGGGGACGCCTCTGTTACCGCATCCTCCGAGCCTTCCTTTCGGTTGACTGTGGCAAGACTGAGGAGAGTCGCAGTACCTGTTCTCAGTCAAGCAGAGCTTTCAGCCCTACCTTGGAACGTTTCCTAGTTCTTCTTTCCTCATTGACCCGTCTATAGTCCGAACGGTCGCCTCAGGATAAGTTCCATGTGGGGCGATCCAAGTTCCGGTGGCTTCAGGCAATGTTTAACCGGACTCCCTGGCCCTATGGGACCAGCGGAACTATTAAACCTGCAATGGGTGTTGACCTATGGAGCCTCTTGATGGTAGTGGATATTCTCGTCCTTTCCCCACATTCTTGATGCGGTTCTCGGACTCGTCAAAGGAAAGGGGGGGGGGGGCATGTTCCGGTCCAGGCCTATGGTCAAGACCTGAAGGATACCTCTCCATCATTCAGGCAGGCTTAAGGGCCTTAGTCTGGCCCCTCTTCAGATCCTACAGCTCCTGCCAAGTCGCCCCGTTGCGCGTCGACTTCTTTCTAACCAGCAGGGGACGCATTTTCACACCTTCACATCTTGCAGTAGAGATACCGGGATGATTGAGATTCTCTCAATTCCACCATCGGCTCTGTCATTCCAGGCAGGGGAATGTTTCTCTCAGACTATCCGAGCAGAGCCTCATAGAGAGAGTGTACCTAGGGGTCTTTGACCTTGGGTAACCAGCAAGTGCTGGTCTGGGGGACCTGATCGCGACACCTTGGAACCTCAAGCTTCCACTAGTCTTCCCCCCAGTCTCAGACCCCGAGACTCTGGCAAGATGCATTCCGGTGATGGTGGGACAAATTCGACGCCTGCGTCTTCCCTCCTTTTTGTCTGCGGACAATGGGTCTCAACAAAACCAGGTTGTCTGTCAACCTTTCAATGGGAGAGCTCCACTGGGACTATGCGCAGAACGGTTTCTGGACCCTCTGCTTCCCCTGACGGAACTCCCGGGAGAGCTTCTCCCACGGCGCAGACTACTCAAGCAACCACACTGCGACATCTCTCCCGAACCGGGGCGTCGCTTCGGCTTCATGCCTGGAGACACTACGCTTCCTCCTCTAG
Organism: Palaemon carinicauda; assembly: GCF_036898095.1. Taxonomy (NCBI): domain Eukaryota; kingdom Metazoa; phylum Arthropoda; class Malacostraca; order Decapoda; family Palaemonidae; genus Palaemon; species Palaemon carinicauda. Next base: position 5,533,892 of record NC_090748.1, read on the forward strand.
AAGAGACAACCCGCTACAGTCGCGGTACGGAGGTCGCGTCATCTGCGATAGTCATCCACAGGGGTCTCCCAGGCAAAGTGAAGAGTCTAAGGTGGTTGGTGCCGTGGGAGATATACCTCTTCCCGTGAGGCCTCTTCTCCAGCAATAACGGTCTTATTGCCTTTCGGCGGGAGGAAACTCCTTTCCGCTCTCGGCAATGAAGCCTGTCGCTCAGCCTTTCCCTGACCTTCAGGCTTGAAGGAATAACTTTTTCCTGCCCGCTGGATCTATCCTCGCTCATGCGAAGCTACGATCGTCCCTGCCCTAGTCGGAGGAAGACCTCCAACTTGGAGCATGGCTCGGACTTTTAGTCCTTTAAGAGATCTTCTCAAGACCCTTTTACGACAGGCCTCGGATTGTATTCCGCCTTGGGTCTTCTGCTCACTCTGGCCACGGCCAGTGTGTAAGCAATCTTCTTGGTCTCTTCCTACTCCCCCCTTTCTAAGGAAGAGGGGAAGGCAACATTCAGGCTCGCTCCTGAGTTGTTGGCTAGACTCAGAATCTGAGGGTCCCGACCCTTCGGTCCGATTCATTCAAGATTTCGAGTCTCCATTCTGTGTGTGATGTCCCAAGACCTTCTCTTTCTTGCCAGTAAGGAATCGAGAGGTTAGCGCTGGGAACAGCTGCAGTTTGGCCTCAGTTGCAGCCGATTTGGGAACACAAGGAGGACATGGGGGGAGAGTCACCAGTATACCTCTTCAGCCCGGACTCGAGTACATTCATCTCGACCTGTCTTCAGACCCTCCCCCGTCACGTCGCCCTACAGCACGATGTTGGATACATCGCAACGTCCTCGCCTTTGAGTAATACTACTCTGTGACGCAGGTGCTACAAGCTGGAGTCTGGAAGCGTCTGATGACCTTCGCAGCCCGCTTCCTGCAGGGCGTGACCCACAGGAGTCTCGATACGTTTTCTATCGCTCTGTGGTGGCTACACAACAGCTGGTCTAACCTCAGGCTCCTTTTTGGACAGGTAGCAGAAGGTTGAGGGCATTGTTATCAGGTTTTAGTCTGCATGAACGAAAGAAGTATGTCTGGCCCTTACTTCTTTCTTCATCATCCCCTCTACGGGGAAGCAGCATCCTGGTCTCTGCATAGCTGACCTCGAACCTCTGCAGGTAAACCATGCTTCCTTGTGTTCCGAGTATTGAGTCAATACTGTCGCGTCCCCCATACCCTGACGAGGTGGTATTGGGAACGTCCTAACCCAGAGTTCCTTCTGGAACTCCAGGTCAACTGCCTAAGACGGGTCACACTTCTTCCTTCACACACAAGCTTACGTAGGCCACATGGTTCCTTGCGGAGCAAGGAACTTGTGAGGTGCAGGGACTCCTTTTCTCGAGTGCGACTCACTCGGATTCTGAGTCTCGGGTAAAGCCAAAGCCAGTATGGCTGGGGACTTTCCACCCTTCCTAAGGGATAAGTCACCCTTTGTAAATAGCGTGGTTTGTATTTCGGTTACGGAACAAATGACAAATTCGAAGATAATTTGTATTTTTCCTAACCATACAAACCTTAGCTATTTACACATATTTGCCCGCCAGCCCTGTCCCCCAAGACAAGTCCTACCTCTAAGTAAAAGTGAGTATTCACGTGTGTGTGAGGGGGAGGAGGGGTAGCTAGCTACCACTCCCCTACCCCCCCGCTAACTAGCGCGGGGGTAATACACCCTCGTTAAATTCTAATGGCTCGCCATTTCAGCTACGCTAAAAGTAATAACCCTTTGTAAATAGCTAAGGTTTGTATGGTTAGGAAAAATACAAATTATCTTCGAATTTGTCATGTTGGGCTTTGTACGCTTTTGACTTGAAGTCATCATGGACATCAACCCCACTATATGCTTGCATTTCCATCTTGTTGAGGTCCTCACCCATATGTGATCCTTCATTTTCTGGGTTCCCCTAATTTTTGTCCCACTATTCAAACTTACTGCTCCTTACCCATTCACATCATGGTTCCAAATCATCTTAATTCTTGAGTTTTAATTTGATTTGCCACAGTATGCACATCCTCTAATGAAAAAAATCCAATACTGTCTATCCATGATTTATTATCTTGAAAATTCCCTTCATATTCTAAGTATTTATGTTTCTGCATCGTAAAGTGCTGTATTACAAGTGGTATTTTAGGGGTTAGGGTGCTGTGTAGTCCCCAAGAACTTTTCTGTTAAAGGCTGGTACATTGAATCCAATACGAACTGAATGGTCAAAGAAATATTGTCTTCCCTGTCCTAGTGCTAGTGTTTCAAAGTGCAAAGATGGACTCTGTGTATAAGGGAGACCCACTGGTTCAAGCCCTATTGAACCTGTGACAACACTCCAATACTGAAATTCGTCTGACACCCAATAACACTTCATCACCAAGAACCAATACTATAACTGGAGACAATACTACCGGGGCACTTAAATTTTCGTCTAGCTACCATTTTTTGTTTTCATTGTAAACAATCGACATTATTCACCGAGTTCTATTATTTTTGAGGGTCTGCATCTACTTTAAAACTAAGTAACAGTTAATCAAGTTTGGAATTAGTTATCCACTATTCTTAGTGTTAGTGTTAACGTAATACTATAGATGGGATCATTTTACAGGTCAAGATTGCTTTCTGTGGTTTTTTTTAAATTGTTTATGTGGCATATGATGCCCCTCTCTCCCATTTTTCATGTCAGCATGAAAGTGTTCAAGTGTTCCTATTTTATCACTTTAATGTTTTGAAATTTTCTCCACTTTCACATAAATTGTAAACCTTATGTAAGTCTTGATCCTTTGTGGTAGTTTTTGGGCCAATGTAGCTTTCAGTAAAGTTGCTTATTGTTTGGGAATGTTTAGATTGAAGTTATTTGGTAATTTTTTACCTTTTTTGAGTTTTATATGATTTTTTATACTGGCCTAGGTTGCTGACACCTTTTTAGATAAGTTTTTGGTTTGCTTCTCCTATGGATGTCTCAGTTATTGCTAAAATAGTTGAAGCATCTATCTTCTCCCTCAATCGTGATACTATCCGAGAACCTACCATTCCTGTGAGTTCCCACATTTCTCCTGCTCCCTTCTCGTCCCAACCTTGAGACCGTGTGGTGCTGGGACCCTCTTTTTTTCAAGTTCTGGAGAAAACTCTAAATGGGATTAGAAACTCCTGACCCTTGTATTCTGGGGATGGTAACCTCTGTCCAGTGTCTACCCTGCAATCTTATCTGCAGAGATCCATGTCTTCAGAAGGTAGTCTATTTCAAAATACCCAGACAAAAAAGTCTATTTCTACAGGAGCTATCCCTTTTCTGATGACCTTCCCCTCATCCAAATTGATCTTCTCTCCAGTCCTAAAACCAATTATGTAAGAAAACTGCTTCCCCATTGGCAGATTTTTGCTAATACCTGTATTCAATTTTAGTACATTCTGAGCTTTCTGGGTTGGTCTTGACAGGTGTTTATAAGACATTACCTGAAACCTATCCAAGAGGTCCAACGTGCATTTCGGATACTTAGCTAGTTTGTGGCACCTACGAAGGAAAATTGAGTAGAAGAGGATCCCCATCAACTGGCTCCCTTTGCTGAGGCACAATGACAGGTATTTAGCTCCTCTCCCGGGATTTTTTCTCATGAGTTGTGTCTGACTTGTTATTTTTCTCCTACCCCATACGCTCATGATTTGGAGTTTTGCTTTATTGTAAATGAAGTATCCTATGGTAAACGTATCTAATTTGATGTTGTTCAGATATTAGCCATTGGGGACCATGTAGCACTCTAGCCCCAAAACTGGGGTTTTGGCAAAGGAAAGAGTGTTTTTGGGGAAGGTGCTGTATGGTCCCCAGGACCTTCCCTCCCTATACTCAATGAGTATTATAAATATATAACATCGTAGCTGAATGCAAACTAAGCACCCAGTTAGTATTGTCTCCAGTATTAGTAGTGGTTCTTGGTAATGATGGGATATTGGCTGTCAGGTGAATTTCAGCATTAGAGGTGCTGTAAGGATTTATTAAAGCCTAAACCTGTGGGTCTCCCTTATACTGTACACACACAGTCCATGCTTTGCACATCAAAATACTGGCTGGGAACTGGGAAGACAATATCTCTTTGGTGGTTTAAGTTGTAGTGGATTCCATGTTCTAGCTTTTAACAGGAAAGTCCTTGGGACCACACTGCACCTCCCTAAAAATAGGTTGGTTCCGTAACCGAAATACAAACCACGCTATTTACATTGGGTTTACCTTTTAGCGCAGCTGAAATGACGAGCCAATAGTTTTAACGAGGGTTAATTACCCCCGCGCTAGTTAGTGGGGGGTAGGGGAAGGGTAGCTTGCTACCCCTCTCCCCCCCACACACCGGTGACTTGCTTCACTTCACTTTTGGCTTGGCGATGAACAGACGTGTCTGTCCATCGTCCTCGTTGACAGCCTTTGATCTTTTTTCTGCTTTTTCTCTACAGCTTGTGTGTGTGTTTGAAGTTGACTACCTTTATCTTTGCTATGTGTACGTGCCCTGGTGTTGCCGGCCGCCCTTCTGGGACCTTTATGTCGGCCTTGGATACGGATCCTCACACCCTTTGCCCTCAGTGCCGGGGCCGACGGTGTGACCAGGAAAACGTGTAGTGAGTGTAGGGAGTGGTCTGTCTCCCAGTGGGAGAGGTTTGGCCGCCGGCGTAAGAAGAAGTCCAAGAGAGACCGTTCTCCTTCGGGGGTTGCCTTGAAGGAGGAGGGTTCTCGGGACTCTTCTTTCGTCGCCCAAACCTCCTCCGAAGCTCCCCCTCATCCGGCTCCTAAGGAGAGTTGGCCGAGTGGTAGCGCAGGCCCTAGTTCTGTTTCCCGACCTTGGGTGGGGGGAGAGGGCGTCGCCTCCCATAGCGGGGCGGTTCCCCCTCCTCCTCCGGGGGAGGTTATTGATAATTCGTTGTCTAATGATGATCTTTTACAGATTTGGGCTTCCCTGGGGCTTAAGGGCTTGCCCTCCAGGGTTGCCTTGATTGACCTTGTCTCGTTGGGGGCCGCCGTTAAGCAGTCGCCGGCGGTAGCAGAGGTAGACCCTCTGTCTTTCGTCGACGTCGTGGTGGTAGAGGCCTCCGACGGGGTGGGGCAATCCTCTGCAGGTGCAGTTGAGGATGTTGGTGCTGACGGCTCTCCTCCCCCTTCCGTACATCCTTCGAAGGGGGAAGTGAGTCCTACGGGCTTTTCTGCTGTTCAGCTTCCCTCTAAGGGGAGTGCCTTGACTGAGACTCCCCTTCGGAGGACTGATGGTCCGGATGATCTTCCCCGTAAGGCTCACCGTCCACTGCGTCGCAAGGGCCTCCCATCCCCTTATAAGGGGGTTAAGAGGCGCCTTTTTGGATCTTCTTCCTCCGAAGGGGACTCTCCTCGTCGTACTCAGCCTACAGCTCCTGCTCCTTTGGACCTCTCTGCTGACCGGTCTCCTACTCCTGCTAGAACTTCACCTGCTGGGGACCTCGTCACCCGACGGGCAACGGTCCCTTCGGGGCAAAGGGATTCTTCCCTTTCACGTGCAGCGTTAGCGCACAGGCGCTCTCCTGCTCGTCAGCGCTCTCCTGCTCGTCAATGCTCTCCCGCTCGTCAGCGCTCACCTGCTCGCTGGCGCTCTCCTGATGTTCGCCCTCCTTTTCGTCAGCGCTCTCCTGAGGACATCCTCCATCCTGTGGTTCCTGAAGAGCGCTCAGCGCGCCAGCGTTCCCCTGCTCGCCCTTCTGCAGTGTTAGCGCACAGGCGCTCTCCTGCTCGTCAGCACTCTTCTGATCATCAGCGCTCTCCCGTTCGTCAGCGCTCTTTTGAGGATCATCGCCCTCTTGCTCGCCAGCGCTCCCCTGTGGTCTCTGAACATCCTGCAGTCCCTGTTGGGCACTCTGTGCGCCATCAGTCTCCTGAGCTCTCTCGCGATCCTCATCTTGTTTCTACTCAACATCGTCCGCGTTCTCCAGCGCGTGTTTCTAAAGCACATGTTCGCCCACGCGCCTACGCTCTTCCTGTTCCTGTTCGTGAACGCGCCGCGCCACCTGCTCCTTCACAGGATTTCAAGCGTCGCCCCTTGCTCACCAGCGATCACCTGCTCGCCAGCGTTCACAGACGATCCTAGTATCGCCTGTTCGTCAGCGTTCTCCTACGCGTCAACGATCACCTGATCATCGGCGATTTCCGGACCGCCCGCGTGACTTACAGCCTGCGCGCACGCGGTCTCCAACGCGTCGTCGGTCAGAGATTCTGGAAGGACATGGTTCGCCCTCTGCTAGCTCGTCATCTCGCGATCTTTCACCTGCGCATCCTGCGCGCTATCGCTCGCCAACGCGTCACCATGCGACAACGCGCCAGCGTTCGCCAGCTCACCACCGATCGCCTGCTCGCACTCGCTCTCCCTCGCGCTACAGGTCTCCTGACCTACGTCGCCAGCGATCTTCAGAGCGTTCTAACTCGCCCACGCGGCAACGCGTTCCCTCGCCATCGCGCCAACGCATTCGTTCGCCGACTCGGCCACACGCTCGTTCGCCTGTACGCCCTCGCGCCCACTTGCCTGTGCGCCCGCGCGACCATCGTTCGCGGCGAATTTCGCAGCCAGTGTTAGCAGCAAGAACGCGTTTTTCCAGACAGCGCTCGGGATCGCCTCCATCCAAATGCAAGACTGTTGTGCAGGACAGGGAAGACACTGCGGAGAGGTTAGTGCGTCTTTCTTCCCCCCCTTCTTTTCAGGCAGGTACTGTGGTGTCCACTCCAAAGGATCGCCCGATCCCTTTCCCTCCAGCGAGGATTTCGGACTCTGTGTCCGTGGAGCAACAGACTTGGTTTGGTCCCCTGATGCAGGCGTTAGGGTAATGAAACCAGCACTCGCCGATCAGGGCAACAAACCAACGGCTGCCTCTCCTACGCTGAAGAGAAAGAGAGGAGTGGACTTCGTGGTAACTTCCCCCAGGGCGAAGTTGGTTCCTAAGAGGTCTGTCGCGAAGCCCCCTTCTCCTGCTCGAGAGTTTTCTCCTTCTCCCGTGGACGAGGCTTTTCCGTCCTCGGGTGAGTCCAGTGAAGCGGTAGTCTTCCCCTCGGCACCAAGGGGTGAGCCTTCTCTTCATGGAGGAGAGTCGTCTCGTGCGGAAGGGGCTCTTCGAACCTCTTTGTTGGGATCCTGTATCCCTCCCAGGAGGGAATCCAAGGACTCCAAGACCGTCCCAAAATCATCTTTGAAGATTCGCCAGGAACCCGCGGCTCCCCGGGGGAACGTCCACGCTTCACCCCAGGAAGAGATTCCGGGGACAGGAGACTTAGCTGCCAGCCCGCAAGGAGGAGATCAGCAGGAATCCGAACATGCCTTCTGGCAGGTCCTGAGCCTGATAAGGCAACTTAAGGGCTTATGGACCCCGTGATCGCCCCCCGTGAAGGCAAGGACACTATCTTGGACAAAGTGTTTGACGTTCAGAAGGCCCCTAAGTCCAGTGCGGCTCTGCCCTGGTCTCGGGGTCTGAAGAGTGCCAGAGCCAGAGCCAACGCTCAGCTCGCGATTCTTGCCTCCTCCAGTCGTTCCTCTGCCGGGAACAAACTCATCCCTCCTCCTCGTCTTCAGCAGAGGAGGTATTTTGAGATCTTGGGTGAGTCCAGTCTCGCTCTTCCTCTCCATCGCTCCGTGGAGGAGCTGGCGAAGGGAGTTCCCCTTGAGAAGCTCTCTGCCCGGCAGGTGTCGTTCTCGGCGGCAGAGATCCTTAGCCATGAAAAGGTCGCGAAGTGTGCCATGCAGGCCACTTCGTGGCTGGACTTTTGGCTAGGAAATCTGGGCATCCTATTGCGCTCCGAGGACTTGTCTAAGGAGACCAATAGGAAGGCCCTGGAGACCTTCTTACTCTCGGGCACCCGCTCCATCGAGTTTTTGGCGCACCAGGTCACCACCCTGTGGGCCAACTCGGTGTTGAAGCGGCGTGATGCAGTGACCGAGAGATTCCATCTGAAGGTCCCCGCCGTGGATGTGTGTAGGCTCAGACATGCTTCCCTTCTTGGGGAGAACCTGTTTGAGCCTCAGGACATGGAGCGAACGGCTGAGAGGTGGAGGAAATCCAGCACAGACTCCCTCCTCCATAGGGCCCTTACAGCTCGGCCCTATAAGCCTCCAGCTCCGCCGCAACAGCAGCAGCAGCCTCGTAAGGCTCCGAAGCAGGCACCGGCAGTTAAGGTCAAGAGGGGCGGCAAGACTCCTAGGGGTAGCGGCCGCGGCCGCAAGCCCTAGGGGTGGCAGTCCCCCTACGTGTCCACCTGTGGGGGGATGCCTTCAGCGTTGCGTCCGCAGGTGGCAGCAACACGGGGCCGATGCTTGGACGGTCTCAGTGATCGGCCAAAGCTATCGCGTCCCGTTCACAACATCTCAACCTCCCCTGACAGCGAATCCAGTGTCGTTGAGCTCCTATGCTACAGGGTCGGCAAAGGGGCTGGCCCTTCGGGCCGAAGTCGAGACCATGCTCGAGAAGGGTGCTCTCCAGGAGGTCGTCGACGGCTCCCCAGGCTTCTTCAGTCGACTCTTTCTTGTAAAGAAGGCGTCTGGAGGCTGGAGACCTGTCATCGACCTCTCAGCTCTGAACGGGTTTGTCAAGCAAACCTGGTTCAGCATGGAGACAGCAGACACGGTCAGACTTGTGGTGAGACCAAAAGACTTCATGTGCACACTGGATCTAAAGGACGCGTACTTCCAGATCCCAATCCATCCGTCTTCCAGGAAGTACCTGAGATTCTGCCTAGACGACAAGATCTACCAGTTCAAGGTGCTGGGTTTCAGTCTCTCCACAGCTCCTCAGGTGTTCACTAGAGTGTTCACCCTGATTTCATCTTGGGCGCACAGGAACGGCATTCGTCTCCTTCGTTATCTGGACGATTGGCTGATCCTAGCAGACTCGGAGTCGACCCTTCTTTGGCACCGAGACAGGCTTCTGGATCTTTGCCAGGATCTGGGGATCGTGATAAACCTCGAGAAGTCCTCTCTGCAGCCGTCCCAACGACTGGTTTATCTAGGCATGCTAATAGACACCAATCTCCACAAAGCCTTTCCATCAGACGACCGGATAGCAAGGCTGAGGAGGGTGGCGGAACCCTTCCTCAGGTGAGAAGAGCTCCCCGCCCAGTCGTGGTTGCGTCTCTTAGGTCACCTATCCTCCCTGGCTCATCTGGTTCCAAACAGCCGCCTCAGGATGAGATCCCTACAGTGGCGGCTCAAGTCCCGGTGGAATCAAGGATCCGATTCTCCGGACATTCTGATCCCGATGGGGTCTTTGGAACAGACGGACTTGCGGTGGTGGCTGGTCGACGAGAACCTGCGGAAGGGAGTGAGTCTTCTCGTCCTCCCCCCGGAATTGACTCTGTTTTCGGACGCGTCAAAAGAAGGGTGGGGGGCGCACATTCTGAACCAGAGGGCCTCAGGCCTTTGGTCAGAATCAGAAAAGTGCCTACACATCAACCTGCTAGAATTGAAGGCCGTCTTTCTGGCTCTTCATCAGTTCTAACGGTCCCTGGCGGGTCACTCCGTGGTGGTGATAAGCGACAACACCACGGTAGTGGCTTATATCAACAAGCAGGGAGGCACTTTTTCGCAGCAGCTATCCCATCTTGCAGTAGAGATTCTGAGGTGGACCGAAATCCACTCGATAACACTATCAGCTCGCTTCATTCCTGGCAAGAGGAATGTGCTCGCCGACAGTCTGAGCAGGGCCTCGCAGATAGTGAGTACCGAGTGGTCTTTGGATCCTCAGATAGCCAACAAAGTCCTGACTTTGTGGGGTTCCCCGACTGTGGACTTGTTCGCGACAGCGTTGAACTTCAAGCTGCCCCTGTACTGCTCCCCAGTCCCGGACCCCAAGGCACTCTGGCAAGATGCTTTCCAGCAACGGTGGGACAACATCGACGTGTACGCCTTCCCACCGTTCTGTCTGATGAGAAGGGTGCTCAACAGGACCAGACTATCGGTCAACTGTTCGATGACTCTGGTAGCTCCGCTATGGCATCACGCGGAATGGTTCCCGGACCTTCTGCAGCTCCTGACGGAGCTCCCTAGGGAACTTCCTCCACGACACGAGCTTCTCAGACAATCCCACTCCGGCGTCCCTCACAAGGCCGTGGCCTCGCTTCGGCTTCACGCCTGGAGACTATCCAGCGTCTCCTCACGGAGAGAGGCTTTTCGCAACAGGTTGCGGAGAGAATGTCTCGGCACCTGCGAAGGTCCTCTTAGGGAGTCTACCAAGCAAAGTGGAGTGTCTTTTGTGGTTGGTGTCGTGGGAGGGGTATCTCTCCACTCGATGCCACTATTCCAGCAATAGCCGACTTCCTCGTTTATCTGCGGGAAGAAATGCGCCTTTCTGTCTCGGCAGTGAAAGGCTATCGGTCGTGGATATTTCTTCATCGCTAGAAGTCTCTTTACTCATACGTAGCTATGAGCTTACCTGCCCCCAGTCGGAAGTGAGACCTCCTCCTTGGAACGTGGTTCGAGTCCTCAGGGCTCTTAAGAGACCTCCCTTCGAACCATTACGCCAGGCCTCCGATCGCCACCTGTCTTGGAAGACGGCTTTCCTACTCGCCTTGGCTTCGGCCAAGCGGGTTAGTGAACTTCATGGTCTCTCGTACGACATCGCCCATTCAAGGGGATGGGGGGAGGTAACGTTCAGGTTCGTCCCTGAGTTTGTTGCCAAGACTCAGAATCCTGGAGTACCGGATCCTCGCTTCGACTCTTTCAGGATCGCGAGTCTCCGTTCTGTAACAAGCGACCCAGACCAGCTGCTACTATGTCCAGTGAGGTGTCTGAGGCACTACTTGAAGAGAACGGCTGCAGTCCGTCCTCAAGTGCGAGCTTTGTTTGTGAGCACAGGCAGGACCAAGAGGAGGGTCACCAGGAACACCATCTCAGCTTGGATTTGAAGGGTTATCCACCATGCCTTGAATCCAGACCCTCCTCCGTCACGTCGCCCTAGGGCCCATGATGTCAGGGGTGTTGCTACATCCCTGCCCTTCAAGAGAAGCTTCTCTGTGACGCAGGTACTTCAAGCTGGGGTCTGGAAGCGTCAGACGACCTTCACAGCCCACTACCTGCAAGACGTGACCCACAGGAACCTCGATACGTTTTCTATCGGCCCTGTGGTGGCTGCACAACAGCTGGTCTAACCTCAGACTCCTTTTTGGACAAGTAGCAGTAGGTTGAGGGCGTTGTTACCCGGTTTTAGTCTGCGTGAATGAAAGAGTATGTCTGACCCTTACTTCTTTCTTCATTCTCCCCTCTCTTGGGGAAGCAGCATCCTGGTCCTCGCATAGCTGACCTCGACCTCTGCAGGTAACCCATGCTTCTTTGTGCTCCTAGTATTAAGCTTAATACTGTTGCGTACCCCATACCCTGACGAGGTGGTATTGGGAACGTCCTATCCTAGATTCCTATCTAAAGGTCTTAAGGTCAACTTCATAGGACGAGTCACACTTTCCTCCACACACTGCTTATGTAGGCCACTCGTTCCTAGCGATGCTAGGAACTTGTGAGGTGCAGGGGCTCCTTTTCTCAAGTGCTGCTCACTGAGAGATTGAGCTCCCGGGCAAGCCGAAGTCAGTAAGGCTGGGGACTTTCCACCCTTCCTAAGGGGTAAGTCACCCAATGTAAATAGCGTGGTTTGTATTTCGGTTACGGAACAAATGATAAATTCGAAGATAATTTGTATTTTTCCTAACCATACAAACCTTGGCTATTTACCCGCCATCCCTGACCCCCAAGTCAAGTCCTACCTCTAAGTGAAGTGAAGCAAGTCACCGGTGTTTGGGGGGGGAGGGGTAGCAAGCTACCCTTCCCCTACCCCCCGCTAACTAGCGCGGGGGTAATTAACCCTCGTTAAAACTATTGGCTCGCCATTTCAGCTGCGCTAAAAGGTAAACCCAATGTAAATAGCTAAGGTTTGTATGGTTAGGAAAAATACAAATTATCTTCGAATTTGTCATTTTTCCTTTATCAAAACTCCATTATCTATATACAGTACGGCTTATTCACAACTGGTTATAAATGTTCGTTTACAAATGTTTATTCAAACGCAAGAAATTTTGAGTTGCTGGCGAAGAATTATTCTTTTGATTTTTTTTAAATGATCGAGATATATATAGTATATGAAATACAGTATGACACGGATAAACGAAGTTGTATTCATCATTTTGAATATTTCAAAATTTTTATAATTCTTTTAAGGATAGAACATTGTACTCTGGAGAAGCAAGATTATTTTACAAAGTTAGTCAGTGGTATTAGACAACTCAAAAATGCTAAACAATAAACAATTTACGTTTAGAAAATTACAGTGATATTTTCTATTTATAAAAATCAAAGGCCTTATGATTGCAAGTAAACATTTCAGAACAAATTTAGAAATATAATTTTTTGTTACCCTATTAGTAGTTATAATTAGCTCATTTAGTTCCTGTGAGGTTATCCGAGCAGCTGTCGTCCCGTTTGTTCGTGTCATTTGTTCTAAGATCTGTAAGGTGCATTTTGCGTTTAACAACTTAATAACTGATGAATTTGAATGGAAAAAATGATATATGTTTCATCGCAAAATCTTAAGTGTTGAATTTTTATTTAATTGTGAAGAATTAGGCAGGCAAAAAAACCCCCCACAGAATTGAATAATTCAGACTTCCAAGCTCCACATAAAAACTATACAATTAACATGTGGCAGTAGAGCCCTTGTCTGTCAAAGACTTATAAGTACTTACATTTATGAGGCAAAACCCTTAATATTTAGCTAAAAGTAACTTTGAGATATTGGTATTTTCTAAGCCTTTGAGTTACTACATTCTCCTCATGTTGTACCCACATCAGGATAGGGAGTTCCCTCTTCGGAGTGACTTGTGGTAGAGAACAGCACTTATCTGTAAAGAGTGGCGGAGACAAACAATTTTGGAGAGACAAATATTGTAGAGAATATCATGTTAAATATATGGAAGAAGGCTTAAAGTAATTTAGATGACAAAAATGGTGATTAATTGTGAATGAGTAAAAGAATCTTTAAAATTATATAAAAAAAACTGCTGTTTCAAGAGCTTCTGTCAAAGTAGAAGCCCCTTATCCTACTCATATCACAGGATCCAACAGGTACAAGTCTAACCACTTTCATGTTGCAACCTAAAAATAAGAACATGTAAAAAATGTTTTGGGATATCTACAGACCTTCTTTTTACATTGCTTTGACATTAACATTATATTTGGAAATAGAGAAGGAAAGATCTCTGATTCGTGGATAAACTCATAACTAGCTCTGCTTAGCCATCAGTCATATTTCTATATGCCCTTAAAGTAATTACTTGCAAGAAAATACTTTCCTTAGCCTTTCTTGGTTCGCCAGGAATAGAGGTCGGGCTTTTGCATGGTCAAGAAGATAATGACAGGATGGAAAAGGATGTATTACTTGGTTTTGGCTGACTGGTATATGTGTCTGTAACAAAGATTATTACGAAGGACAAACCTGTCAAGTTGAAATCTTTGCTAAGCATTCTGTTTCTCAAGAATCAGACTTTAAAAATCCTAAAGACAGTAAAAAGACATCTTCATCTTTGGATCTGCTAGAGAAACCTTATGCAAGGGTTCAGATGGAAATTTAAAAAAACTGCTAATGTCTAATAAAAGATTCCATCTCTAGGGTTAGGGCTTCCTAAGAACTCTCCTTCTCAAAGTACTGGGGAACATCTTGTTCCACAAAAGAACCTAAGTGAAATCCACTTAGTTCAAGTGCAGACCTGCAACCTTATATGGCTAAGATCCGATAAAGTATGGACCTGCAATTTCTTATGGTTGGGACTCGGCTTCCTCAGTTGTCTCGGACACAAAACAAAGTCAATTATTTTTTAATAAATAGAATCAGTGCCTCTTTCTATACTTCATGCATAAAGGTTCAGCATTTTAATGTTTGTGAAAAACCTTTTAGAGCAGGTGTTTCTCCCAATTAAGGAGCTACTTTGAAAGATTAATCAGAAGCATTAGGTCATCAAATAATCGTTGTTGTGGCCAAAGAAAAACCACCAGGGTCATTGACAGACAGACACTTAAAACATTTTAAGTAGTAGACTTATTTAAATAAACTGTAAATCAACTCTGGAATACTTTAGAACATCTATGTTCTAGCTGCTGGATCTGGAAGATTAGGGAAAGTATTATCAGCTTGTGATTAGGCTGACTTGGAGACAGAGTAGATATATTTAGGCTCTTTCCCATTGCAACCACTAAGCTTTGTATATATCCTCAAGAGGATCTGTACTCTGTTGGCATTTGGGGTGGGTGGTGAAAATTGTCATAGCTAAGCAGCAGAGGCTCTCCAACCCTATACCCCTTTTGGTTCAGCCTGGTAATGAATGACCTTGCAGGTCCTAGTGCTGGGCAACACAGCTCAAATTCATATCCTGTAAATCGGTTTGGTTCCTGAGATATGTTACTTTGGTTGTATTCTTGTTCATGATTTTGAGTACCTTGTCTGGTGAATTAACTCAGGATTTTGGACCTACAAATACTGTGTTAGCTCTGGATTACTTTAACTTCCTCTCATGGTAGGATGATCTGCCATGATTTGGAAAGACCCGATAGAATATTTTATCTGCATGAAGAAGTTATTTCTTATAGGCAGTTTAGAATACTCTCTCTAGCTACAGATGAGTAAGTCATGGCCTACTGCAGCTCAGCTAGCTACCCACCCAGTTACCATTTGTAGCCAACAGTTATTCAGATCTAATGCAAGGACAGGTTCGACAAAAGATCAAGGTAGAAATTGTTTTTTATTTTCTTCATCACTCTGAAGGGACATGGACCCTGCAAGAAAGTAAGTTGAATATTAATCATCTGTAGATGAAAGCAGTATTTTTAGGATTGAAAGTCTTTATTCATCAGGAGAAACTCTAGCATTGAAGGCAAAATACTCCAGGTCCATTTTTATCTGTCCATTTTGTCAGATCAGGTCCCTATCTAGATGATTCTATGTTAATTCGATTCCTGTTAAAATAAGGAGACCAAAGTCTTGGCACAACTGGAGAGGCCAGTGATAAAGTGCTGGTAAAATTCTGCTAGCCTTGGTGTCATCAAAAGTTAACTGTGTACTTTACTTTGATGGCTGCTTTTCCGGTCCCATACAGCTGGGGAACCCCACTCTCTACAGGACCTCCACTGTCGTTTTATCGTGTAATCCCTGTGAAGTCTTTTTCTATTTTTGAGTGACCATATTTCCACTGTAGCAAGAGTTCTTGTTAACACATCTTAAACCAGAATACCCTGAATTTCTACGTCTTTTGTAATCAGGCAAAGAAAAGTTACTTTGTTACTGGGTGTATAGGAATTTCAAAGTGAGTAGATTTTAAGTCTGTGGGTGTCTGGCCAAGCTGCAACTTACCATGATTTGTTCAGCTTTATGAGTAGGGAGAGGATCCTAAATTACCTATAAGGAAAATCTTTTTCAGGCAGATCTAGTGGCCTACCAGAGTTTGCCACATCTCTAATCTCTGAAGAAAATCTTGAATCCATGGTAAAAAGATCCGAATCCTGTCTTCTGTCAGGTAGGCATTTTGTTTCCATGTCTACAGATAAGGTCTCTTTGTATTTGAATCTTTGTCCAGTTTTTCTCCTGTCAATAAGGATTCCAAAGATAAGGTTTGTGAGATTGACATTATAGTCAATGTCATTCCTCCATGATCTTGGATAGAGAAGAAAATGTCATGTGGTTTGTTATTGTCAATCCTAAGGGATAACTTCTCCAGTTTTCGCTAATTTGTAGTGATAATCCTTCAATGACATACATATCCGTCTTGCGGGTAGTTACTAAGAACATTTCATTTTAAATGTTACGTTTGACTTGTAACCTAAATGAAATCAAACTATTTTTGTTATTCCATTGTTTATTTTATAAACAATGTAAATGATTGCCTATAGTCTGTTGTCGTCGTCGTCGGCGCCCACTCGTGTCCAAGTATTGGGTTCTGTCGTTAGCCATCAGCCTCCTATCTATGGGGTGGGTGCTTATGCCTGATGTAGCTGTTAAGTCCAAGTCTGTGGTGGAAGAGTCACGGACAGTGTTCACAAGGGAGGGTAGGTGGTGGGCAGGGCTGTTCTAATCGCTCTCTCCTTCTTCTCCTCCTAGCCTCCTCATTTTGTCTCCTCCTCTCCTCGAAGTCCACGGTGCCATGGTGTACTGTACTTCTCCAGGTTTTCCTGTCCCTGGCTGTTTCTTCCCAAGAGGAAGGATCGATGTCAGTTAGAGCCAGGGTGCGCTTTAGTTGATCTTTATAGCGCATTTTCGGGGGTCCTCGTGGTCTGGTGCCCTGGGTCAGTTCTCCGTAGAATATTTTCTTTGGGAGCCTAGATGAATCCATCCTATGCACGTGTCCTTTGCAGCGGAGGCGGTGGTGGATGATGATGGCCTCCACGCTGGTCAGCGAGGCACGTTCTAAGACTTCAATGTTGGTGGTGTGGCTCTCCCAGGGGATTTTCAAGATCTGCCTCAGTTTCATTTGTTGGAAGCGTTCTAGGTTTTTAATATCGTTTCTATATAGCGTCCATGTTTCACATGCATATAGGAGCGTGGAGAGGGCTACTGCCCTGAACACCATTATTTTGGTGGTCATTGTCAGTGCGTGGTTGTTAAATACGCGGCAGTTGAGTTGGCCAAAGGCGGAGTGGGCTGCCCTGATCCTGTTCTCCACGTCCTTTTTGCTTGTGGGAGCTGATGTTAGGATGCTCCCTAGGTAGGAGAACTGGTCCACCTGTTCTAACGGTTGGTCATTCATTGTGGTATTGAAGTTTGGGAGCATCAGTCCTGGTGGATGTTGGACGAGGGTCTTGGTTTTATCTGTGATGACTTGCATCCCAAAACGTTCGTAGGCAGAGTTGTATGCATCAGCTAATGACTGCAGGTCCTCTGCCGTCTGACCTGGGGTGGCATTGTCGTCAGCATACTGCAGTTCTCGCACTGCACACAAGGTGGTCTTGGTTCTGGCGCGGAGTCTGGCGAGGTTGAAAGCGCCTCCATCTATGCGGAAACGTAGGTCGACTGAGGGTGTGTCTGGGGGAATCTCGTTGAGCATTGCTGCGGTGTATAGCGAGAAACACGTTGGGGCCAGAACACAGCCCTACTTCAGGCCGCCGTTGATGGGGAATGGGTCTGAAAGAGAGTTCTGGTGGCAGACTCTCCCAACCATTCCGTCATGGAGGGCACGTACCAGCTTGACAAAATCGGGTGGGCAGCCATATCTTTTGAGGACAGCCCACATGGCAGGTCGAGGTACTTTGTCGAAGGCCTTTTTCAAATCCCAGAAGATGAACATTATGGGCTGTTGCTGTTCGAGGCTCTTCTCTTGTAGTTGTCGCGCACAGAAGATCATGTCTATGGTCCCGCGGGAAGGTCGAAAGCCGCAGTGGGACTCTGGCAGGACGTCTTCAGCGAGAATAAGGAGGCGGTCAAGGAGAATCCGAGTGAAAATCTTACTCGCGATGCTTAGTAGTGATATTCCCCGGTAGTTGTTACAGTTCTCCCTGTCTCCCTTCTTGAAGATGGTAACGATGTTTGCATCGCGGAAGTCACTGGGGAGGGTCTTGGTCTCCGATATTTTCAGTATAAGGAGCATCAAATGGTTCCTCAAACCGGGGCCACCGTGAGTGAGGAGCTCCAACGGGATGTTGTCTGGCCCTGGGGCTTTGCCAGGCTTCATGTGCTGCAGGGCCTTGTTGAAGTCATGGATGGAGGGTGGTAGTGCCATCCAGTGACGGACGGGATGCTGCGGGGTCATTCGCAGGGGATCGTCTGGGGTGTCTGCTTGGTCATTAAGGAGGTTCTCAAAGTGAGACCTCCACCTGGCCAGGATGCCCTCGCTGTCGGTGATGGTCGTGGCCCCATCCGCGTCCTTCAGGCTGCCCACTGATGACCGTGTGGGACCGAATATTTCCTTTGTTGCTGCATAGAAGCTGCGCAGGTCACGTTGGTCAGCGAAATTCTGTATTTCTGCAGCTTTTCTTTGCCGCCAGGTGTTCTGGGCTTCACGGATACCTCTTTGGCAACCAACTTCAGCCTCCTTGTGAGCACATTTGTTAGCTGCTGTTGGTTGGTTTTCCAAAGTCAGGCGTGCTTGTCGTTTGGTTTCAATGAGAAGAGAGATGGTAGCATCATTCTCATCAAACCAATCCTGCCGTTTCTTGGTGGTGTAGCCTAGTGTTTCCTCTGCGGCACGGACCATGGCGTTTCTGAGGGTGATCCAGTGGTGCTCAACAGTGGCCTGACCCACAGGGTCTGCGAGGTGTTGTTCGCAGGCCTCCTTGTAGTTCTGTGCCACCTGTGGGTTGCGGAGCTTACTACAATCAAAGCGTTGGTGTGGTACGCTGTCAGGTGCCCTTCTGGGTGGTCGTAGGGTCGTCACGGAGAGTTGGGAGATGAGGAGTCTGTGGTCCGTCCAGCAGTCGCCGCTCCGGACATGGATCGGGTGATGCGGACGTCTCCTCGGTCTCTGGCTCTGGTCAGGACGTAGTCCAGGGTGTGCCAGTGTTTAGACCGTGGGTGTCTCCATGTGGTCTTTTGTCGCTTTGGTAACTGGAAGATGGTGTTGGTTACCACAAGGTGGTGTTCTGCACACAGACCCAGTAGGAGTTGGCCATTGGCGTTGCAATTTCCAATGCCATGGCGGCCGATGATTCCCTCCCACAGGCGATGGTCTTTGCCTACTCGGGCATTAAAGTCGCCAAGCACAACGAGCTTGTCATTGGCGGGCACTGCCTGGATGGTGCGGTCGAGCTGGGTGTAGAAGGCAGCTTTGTCATCATCGGTTGAGGTCATAGTCGGGGCGTAGACAGAGATAGGGGTGAGGTGTCTGTCCCTCGTGATGGGGATGCGGATAGTCATCAGGCGCTCACTGATGGCCTTGGGAGCGAGGTTGTGCTGCTGCACTAGCTGGGAACGGATGGCGAAGCCGACACCGTGGATGCGAGGCTCCTCTAGGGCTTTGCCTTTCCAGAAGATGGTGTAGCCTGTTCCAGCTTCCCTGATGTTGCCCTCTTCGGGTAGTCTGGTCTCGCTAAGAGCCGCCACATCAACATTGAAGCGGGCTTGCTCCTTGCAGACGAGGGCTGTACGTCGTTCCGGGCGGTTGGTGTTCGTCACGTCTTGGAGGGTGCGGATGTTCCACGCACCTAAGGTTGATATTTTTTTCTTGTTGTTTCGACCGCATTAGTGGGATGTCCGCCAGCCGCGGTGAGCTGACCAGACGGGTTTGCCGTGTCCGATGTTTACCCCACCTTTTCTAGGGGCCTCCCCATGTGGGGTGAGCTGCGGTGTCCTCAATAGGCCAGCCCAGTCATGGGTCCAGCTGCCGAACTCTGGTGTCACGGCACCGTCACCAGAGAGCAACTGAATCCTAGACTCGCCACCTGAGTGCAGTCGTGGGCTAAGGGCTTCCAGCTATCCAGGCCTGCCCCCTTCACCCACGGTGCTGTCGCCTCAGGACTTGGTGGTGGTGATGATGATGATGGTGGTGAGAAAGAGATGAAGAAGGGTGGAGGAAACGACAGAATGCCAGTAGCTGGGTATATTGTTTTGGGTGGTCGTGGCTTTGCAACGGCCACGCACACACACTTGGCCCACACCGTTTTCACCGCGGCTCAAGACATATGAGACAGGGGGCTTCTCCGATGTTGGTTGCATCGGGCTGCCGGGTTCTTGTTATTTCAAGGCCCGCCTTGTTGCCTGCCCGACAGGCATTGCCCTCTTCCGCCGGCGCTGGGAAGCTCCGCCGTTGGGGTCTTGTTTGGTTTGATTTTGGAGTTTTCCTTCTCCTAGCCTCTGCCTATCTTAAATAAAGGAGAAGGCCTATAGGGGTCCAGTCTCGGTCTGGTCTCTCAGAACTGGCCTTAGCAGTATGGTTGAGCCTGCCAGGGTGGATAAACTACCCCACCGCCATTGCCCAGTCCATCATTGAGACACTCAAGCCCCTCTACTGCAACAAAGTGCTGGACCATATATATATATATATATATATATATATATATATATATATATATATATATATATATATAATATATATATACATATATATATATATATATATATATATATATATATATATATATATATATATATATATATAAACAGGGTGCACCGGGATCCAACTCTGTTGACCGGTGGCCAACCCGTCTAGACAGAGACGAACCCGCCGGGACACCCGGAGGACAAAGTCCATACACACTGAACTACCCCCTCTAAAGGAGGGAAGGCCACGGTCCCCTAGGGGAGGGGGGAGAGAAGCCTAGCCGCCCACCTAGCGAGAGGGGGAGCTTGGGGGAGGATCACGTGATACGGAGCAGCAGGGCTACCAACTGACGATCCCCAACCAGACAGATCAAACGGAGTAATAGCACAAATATTCATTATAATAGTAATAGCGTTGAAAACTTATATAAATATACACATAAAAATTTTAGGGCAAGGCCTGCAACATGATAAATAAATCACAAAGGACACACCTGATGACTTATAAAATAAATTTGCCGCCTAGTAACGAAGGTCGGCAAGCCATAACGATACGTAACTGATATCGGCCCTAAAAATGAACCACGAGGGTTCTAAACGCTAAATAATGAATATTCACAAAAACAAATAACATTTAATTAATAATAAAAATAATACACATAGTAACACCGCGAGTGAAACTAAAAGCTCTCAAAACAGGAGTACCAACTGTAAGCGGAATCAAGCAAGATCGAAATGAACGAAGAGAATAAACTCCTATAATTTAAATATTAAACGATCTAGATTGCTCAAAACACAGCAAAACATAGCTTGGTACTTAACTTAGACGGTGTCTCCTGGGAAACCGACGAAGAAGCCATAATCCAGTGGAAAATAAGCGAAATACGAGAGCACAAGAAAAAAGCGGGTTACAACACAGGCGTGCTAAAAGGAGTTGGGTTCTGAGCGGATGCAGAGTTGGTGGTGCCGAGTGAGGTTGAACGGCTCTCCTCTATTGGGATCTTTGTCGTGGATGAATCTAAATAGTGCGGGACCTCTGGATTATACGCCCAATTTTATACCGACACCAATAGGTGAGCGAGCTAGTTAACCTAGCACTCCTTTACATTTTTTCTCTGGTATATTTAGCAGTAAATTACCTAAGAATAAGTGCTAAATGGAGCTTATTCACTGGGCGGCACAGGTTCGAGCCCAGAAATATATATATATATATATAATAAGGGAAACTTTTCTTGTGGAGTTGGTAAAGCAACACGAAAGAAAGTTTATAAAATTAGGAGAAGGTCGAATTAATATTGGAAGAAAAAGATGAAAGAGAAATTTAGATTCGAACTGGGGGAGCAATTTCCCCAAGTTCAAGAGCCCTCTTGCCCATCAAGAGAATGCCTTGATGAAGTCATTGAGCTTCAGCATGGCACACTTGATAGTCTGTTGTAGTTAACAATGAAAATAAATTATTTTCCATTAATTTGAAATCATCATCACTGAGAAAGGAAAAATTTGATTTATAGTTTTGCTTGAGGCAAATCCTTTGCTAGTCAAGTCTTTCTTGGATGAGATATTGTCTAAGCTTTTGTATATGTCAGATACATTTAGCCTTCTCAATGAAATTATTCATTTCTAGAAATCTCCCCAGATGTTCATATTGCTTCTTGTCTAGGAGCTCGGTTTGAACGATATTTTCCCCTTAAGATTTTTGAAGATGTTAATATTTTTTCATTTTCTTTCCCTTCAATAATCACAAGCCTTTAGTAAAGGAATGAAACACCCTATTGTAGCAGTAAGTGGTAATAAGGCCAAAACTGACACACCAAAGTCTGTCCTTTCTGTTTCCCTGTCATTGGTTTAGTTCAGACATTTTCCAGATTATTTATCTATTACACGTACTGTGTATGAAGATGTCTTCCCCTGGGTATGTTGAGATTTACTGCATGAAATGTCCCAGGGAATTTTATCTGCATTCTGTTTGTTTATCATGTTAAGGGCAATACTGTGATTTAGATAATCATAGTGAGGAGTGTGCTTGCTCCATGTGGCCCTGTCATGGAAAACTATGTTTCAATCGTTTCTGGTAAAGTTAAAAGTTCAAAGCGCAAAAGGAAACTTGCTTTTAGTTCAGGGGGAAATCCAGGGAAGTCTAGGCTTGTTGATTACGGCCGTGGTGATGATGCTAATGAAGCACCATCACCTTTAGATAATTCACATAATCAGCCAATTTTCAATAATGATGAGCTTCTTAAACTCTTGACATTGATAACTTTCTTTGTTGAAATTCAGAAGTCCAATAAAGGGATTTTGACGAAGGAAAAATCTATTTCTGGGGAGAGACCTGTGGCGCCCGGTGAAAAGTCCTTGTATATCTTTTCTGATAAAACCTTCCAATTATACCAGAGAAAGATAAAAGCATGGAATGCTGAGGTTACAACCCTCGCGCGAGCACCTTTTGGGTGTCGTGTATAAAGCAAAGGCGCGTGAAATCCACTATTCACAGGTTGTCTTCCATTTAGTTAATTCCTTCGTCAAAGGGATGGGCCGATACAAAGGCCCTAGGCAAACCCCCAGCGCCACACCACCCACGCCACGACGCAAGCGCCATCTGAACAACATCCTTCTGTATTGGCCATGATGGCTTGGAAAGGAAAGGGTGGGATCGTGTGAAATAAAGGGGAAGGGTTTCACCGGGCGCCACAGGTCTCTCCCCAGAAATAGATTTTTCCTTCGTCAAAATCCCTTTTCTGGGTCGACCTGTGGCGCCCGGTGAAAATGTACCAGAGAATGCCTTCCAAGCCCAACAATAACTACTAATTTAATAAGGGGAGAGAAACAACACCATGTAAAGAAAATCATATATAATTAAGGTAAGTAGGCATAAAACATAAACTAGCCACAGGGCATAGTGAGAGTAAGGTTAAACAAACATGATAACAGGGAAACCTCTGAGTATCAGAGGAAAACATGCAACAAAACTGACATGGCTAAGAATATCCCAACCTTATAACAACGGAAAACAATAATAGTTACAATCATATTAACCTAATATGTAATAAACTTAGGGCTAACGAACCACCAAGGAAGCGGCGTCGTGGTGCGAGTGGCGGGTAAGAGGGAGAAGAGAAGAGATGGATGAAAGGAAGAACAAAAGATCAATGGGGAGAGATAAGGCTCCCAGCTGCAACCGTTGGGTATTTAAGAGCCTGTAAGTTCTTTAGATAGTGGCGTTTGAAGACCATAGGAGATTTCCAACCCGTGTACTTCTTAAGGTTATCAAAGTCCATATTCTGGAAATAGTTGATGGAGGTAGCTATCGATCGGATATCATGAGCATGGGGAAATGATCCCGGATTGGCTTGTTTAATGAAGTATAGGATCTGTTGCCTAATGCCACGTATGGAAATGGTACCTCCTTGTTCTCTGATAAACAAGGGGCCAGACGATCGGGTAGCAGTCCTGGCTAAAAAGGCCCTGAGAGTGGTGACCGGACATAGAGAAGTATCTTGGAGAAGAGGAATAATCTTCCAAGGGGACCACCTATTTTGGGGGTCCTCGTTCTTAGCTAGGAACGCCCTGTCTGGTGAAAGAAGTACCTCACCTGAAGGGAGGAAATCCATGTTCTCTGAGTTTCGTGAGAGAGCTGCTAGTTCTGAGATTCTGGAACCCGAGGCCAAAGCTGTTAGAAATAAAGTCTTCCTAAGAAGAGTGATATAAGAGCAGGATTCGTTGTCCGTGTCGGAGGCCAGTTTGAGGACATCATTTAGAGACCAAGAGACCTTTTGAGGACGAACCGAAGGTCGAAGCCTAGCACATGCTTTTGGAATAGATGAGAAATAAGACTCCGCCAGATTAATGTTAAACCCAACCAGGAAGACTTTCCTCAGAGCTGACTTAATGGTGGTTATAGTGCTAGCTGCTAGGCCTTTGTCAAATATGGACCTAAAGAAGGAGATGGCTAAATTAGGAGTCATAACCGAATGGTCTGAAGTCCTTAAGAAATCCGCTAGTTTCTTAACCGCCGAATCATATTGGCGAATCGTTGAGTCCCTTTTGTCTGATTCTATAAAGAGGACATTATCTGGGTCGATGTTTGCGTCCCTACGCGCCGCAAACTTCATGAAATCCACAAAGTTAGGGTTTTGGCTATCCTTGAGGAATCTGACACAGACCGAGTTTGGACCACCTGGGTCAGTTTGGGGAATGGGATCCGGAAGGGACGGAGTTTCAACTTGAGGAGGAGAGGAAACCAACTGCTCTTTGGCCAGTGAGGTGCCACTAAAGCTACTGCCCCGTTGAAGGAGCGGAGTTTGTGCAAGACTTTCAGTAGAAGATTCACTGGAGGGAATAAGTAGATCTGCCAATGGTTCCAATCCAGGGTTAATGCGTCCATGGCATAAGCCTGAGGGTCCAGGTTCGGTGTCACATAACATGGGAGTTTGTGATTGAGTCGGGTCGCGAATAGATCTACCTGGAGACCTGGAACCAGCCTGAGTATCCACCGGAAGGAGTGCATGTCCAGGGACCACTCGGATTCCAGTGGGCTCGTCCTGGATAATGAGTCTGCTATCACATTCTGGACTCCTGCTAGGTGAGTTGCTGACAGGAACCAGTCTTTGTCGGCTGCCAAGGTGAAGATAGTGACCAGGATCTGATTCAGGTTGGGTGATTTGGACCCCCCCCTGTTGAGGCAGTGGACTACGGCCGTGCTGTCTGAGACTACTCTGATGTGGGTCGACCTCGGAGGGGAGGTTCTCTTCAGGGTCAAGAACACCGCCATGGCTTCGAGAACATTGATATGGAACTGTCTCATGGCGGGTGACCAAGAGCCCTGAAACATCTGATGTTGGTAGTAACCCCCCCCCAACCACTCAGAGACGCGTCGGTATGAATTGTCACTTGTGGAGAGGGGAACTGTAGAGGAACCGACTTGGAGAGGTTCCTCCGATTGGACCATGGTTGTAGTCTCATTTTCAAGACAGAGGGGATCTTCGAGGTCTTGTCTCTTAAAGGTATTGTCGCCCTCTTTCTCCAAACTCGATTGATGTCTTTGAGTTTGGCTTTTAATAGGAGATCGGTCAGTGAGGCAAACTGGAGTAGGCCGAGGATTCGTTCTAAAGCTCTTCTGGACACCTGTTTGTGTTTGAGAAAGTTCCTGACCTTGGAAGCTATCTCCCTCACCTTCTTGGGAGGAAGGGAGAGCTTGTGCTTTGAGAGGTCCCAACGGATGCCTAACCATTCGAAGAGGCTTGATGGTTGTAGGCTGGACTTCCGGAGGTTGACTTGGAAGCCCAGTTTGGCGAGAAAATGGAGTACCTTCGACGTAGCTCTGTTGCATTCCTGGTGCGACTGGGCCCAAATGAGCCAATCGTCCAGATAGGCGACGATTTGTATCCCTTGGTGTCTGAGTTGCTCGAGCACCGTCTCCCCCAGTTTCGTGAATACCCTGGGGGCAATGCTGAGACCGAAGGGCATGACTTTGAATGCGAAGGCTCTCTTGCCGAGACGGAAGCCTAGGTAAGGAGAGAAGTTTCGAGCTACTGGGACATGATAATAGGCGTCGGTAAGATCGATAGAGGTGGTGACGGCCCCACGGGGAAGTAAGGTCCGTACCTGAGAGATAGTCAGCATACGGAACTTGTCGCAAAGGATGTAAGAGTTGAGCTTCGACAAGTCCAGAACTACCCTCAACGCCGACGAGTCTTTCTTCGTGACTGTAAACAGGCGGCCTTGGAATTTCAGGGATCGAACCCGCTTGATTGCTCTTTTCTTGAGTAACTCTGCGGTGTACTCTTCCAGGATGGGAGTGGGTCTCTGGAAGAAGGTCACCGGTGGAGGAGGGGATCCCTGTGACCATTTCCAACCCAAGCCCCTTGATATTATGCTGTGAGCCCATGGACTGAAGGTCCAATGGTCCCGGAAGTGATAAAGTCTCCCTCCTACCGGCATCACATCATTGGGAGGGAGTGAACTTAGGGCACCTCCCTCCACGGGAACCCCTTGCTCTAGGCCCGCCGCGTTGGCGGAACTGTCCTCTACCTCTGAAACTCCCTCTTTGGTATCCACGAAAGGAACCGGAGGATTCGTAGGCAGGGTTGTATGCAGGTGAGGGCATCCAAGAGCGGTTGGGCTGTGTACCAGGGGGAGCAGCGAGGTAGACTACCTACTGAGGAGGCGCCTGTTGTCGAGAAGTCGAGGCCGCGGAAGGCTGTGGGGACGAGGTACCCCGGGCCGCCTTGTAAGGACTAAACCTCTGCTTCTTCTTGAAGAACGTGTGTCTCTGGGGTTCGAACCTCTTTTTGGCTGAGAGACCCCACCTTACCTGCAAATTCTGGTTTGCCCTCGCTGCGTCCTGAAGAACCTTATCCACCTCGGTCTGAGGGAAGAGGGTCTTACCCCAGCAGGAGGACGCTATCAGTCTGTTCGGCTCATGCCTGAGGGTGGCCTCCGACAGAACGAACTTCCTGCAACTAACCCGAGCTGACCAGAAGTCATGGAGGTCTATTTGGTAGGATAGTAGCTGGTTCTTTGTGGCGACTCTGAACAGCGTTTCCTCTGGGTAAAGAGATGCTAGGGACTCCATGGAGGTGATGGATTGGAGGGACTTAGCAAGTCTAGTACGGGTCTCGAACTCAGTTTTGAGAAGACTCTTTATTAATCTGGGAAGCTTCTCAGAGAAAAGAGTAGAGGCACAGTCCGGGTCTAGTTTCCCCACCGTGAAGGTAGAAGCCGCAGCATCCCAGGCTGCCGAGGTACCCGGAATAAGCAAAGAGGTGGGGTCCGTCTCCTTGAGAGCCGGCATGGAAGAGCCTTCCTTGATGGCCTGTATAGTCAGCTCTGTGACTTTGTCTATGAGCGGCAAAGAGATGGAGGCCGCTGTCGTAAAAATAGTGTAGGAACCTTTGTGTGGGGTGAGCTTGGAGTTAATACACCCCCACTCTAATAGTGTTCTGGCCCAGATAGCCTGGGCCTGCTCTTTTGGAAATATGACCGTTTCCTTCGGTACCTTGTCCATACGGACCAATGCATGTTCCTTTAACCGTACAAAACCATTGAACGGGAACGCTAGGCCCGGGGGATAGAACTCCAGGTCCTCTAGAGGGCGGGTGCCCATGCCCTCCAGAGTTAGGGAACCATCTACGAATGGAGCATGCAAGGCAAACCGCCAAGGATTGTTTTTATCGAAGGGCGGCAGCTTCGATGCGTCTGGAGCAGAAGGGGGAGGAAACTGAGTTCCGGCGCGGATCAGAGTAGCCATCATATCCTTAATCTCTGTTATTGCACCAGAGTGATGTTGAACTTGATCCCTGACCAATCCTTTGATCAGTTGGATGGGGAGGAGATCAGCCCAGGGTACCTGAAAGCCACCCGTTGGTTTTTTCTTGGATTTGGTAGACTTAGACTTCTTAGGAGTAGTGGTTTTACGAGGAGCAATATGAATATCAGGAGCTGTCGAGGGTCCGGGGACCGGTGACGTTGATACTGGCAAAGCTGAAGTCTTATAAGTTCGAAGTGGCTTCACCTTGGGTCGTACGGAGGCAGAGGGATCCCGAGGAGAAGCCTTAGAGTTATCAAAACCTAGAAAGGAAGAGGTAGGAGAGGGAGTAGGAGAGAAAAGGGTTTCCACCAACTCGGCACCACTTACCTGCTCGTCCCTGGTTTCTACGTCTATATCCAGACCCGCCATGTCCATCGGTACGAGGGGTTCGTCCTCCACGGAAATGGTAGCCCTGACTTCTTCAATTAAAGGGGCAGCAAGGTCAGGGGAGACTGCAGCAGTAGTCGAGCCTGGGAAGAGACGGGAGGCCATGTCCCCATCGAGGAGATAGGGTGCGCCAGACAGGGCATTCCTGCCAAAGCCCGACACCCACGGACGAAGAGTAGCCCTTGCTGAACGAAGAGAGACATCATCGGCCTGTAAGATTTGCAGTGATTAGTGATGGAGGAGGGGGTTTGCCCTCCAAAATATACTGTGTATATCATATTCATGTCTATATTAGTGTCTGCCAACGAGAAATAAGGAACAAAGGGAAAACCCACACATCATCATTCAGTAGAACTGACGACAGTTCGTAACAGAGCGAGCACAAATCCGGGAACCAAACTGGGTATTGGGCCTGTCCCGGTTCCTGGATAAAGGGAATGGAGCAGTGTGCATGAGACCGGCAGAGGTCATGCCCAACGGGGTCGCTGAACGAGGCAGGGCATCCTTCAGCAGTACAACGGGCCTTCTGTAAAAGAAAGGAGACATGAGTCTGGTGTTTCTTGAAACTCTGATAAGGGGATAAAAACCTATTATTTTAGAGTTCCGGCACTCACTGAATTCCCTAAGCACCCATATTGCATTGACCAAACAACCGAATATCAACTTTAAGTTGATACCGCCCCATACCATTGTTGGCACTTTAATATTCAATTGTTTGTATATTTGTAATGCACCTAATGTCTGTTAATGACATAAGGATAATTAACTTAAAGCAATCCGCCGACCTCCAAGGGTCGGGGAAGCAGTGACATGCCCTTAAAATAAATATAAACACCAGCCTTAGCTAAAGGCAAGGCAAATATAAGTGTGAAGTGTATGGGCGACCTCCGGTGAGGCCGGAGCGTAATGAAATGTCCTGAATAAAGGAGCCTTAGCTAAAGGCAAGGCAAATATAAGTGAAGTGTATGGGCGACCTCCGGTGACGCCGGAGGATAATGAGATGCCCTGAATAATTCAATTGTGGCTAATAATTCAATTGTGAAAGATAAAAAGCTAAGCCGCAGCTTAAGTCTAAAGCTTAGATTATAGTAAAGCGTATTTACGATCTCCGGTGAGGCCGGAGGGAGAAGAAAGGTCCTGAATAATTATTGTGAATAACAAACACAGTTGTAATAACAAAGGCTATTGTGGATATGGCCGTGGCCTGAGACCGGAGTAAGGGCCACCGGAGGGTCGTATCTAAACAATATAAAGCCCGTCCCATGTAGTAAACAATATAAATATAACAATAGAACGAAAGTATTGAGAATCCCTCATGGCGGAGTGGAAAACGTTCATAACTACTCCCGAGCCGCAACGGGGAGAGGACGAAACACGGACCAAAATAACGCTAACAATTGAAAAGTCACGAAAAATAAATAACTCGTAAGTTATCATCCACCCAGAGGGGGAGAGGTGAGGGAGGGAGAACCCGTTGAACGCACAAAACGGAAAACGGGAAATCCGCTCCCCCACCAGAGCTAAGAAAGAAAACGAGAGAAAGGGGTAACTCGTGACTGCGAACAGAAAACGGGGACCCCAAGCTCTCGCTCTCTTAAACACAAAAACAGGACTAAAAAACACATAACATTATTATAAACGTATAAAATAAACCTGTACATCCATAAAACACTACGATCAAAGAATAGCAACTGCTAAAACTTAAAATAAATAGCACAGTCGAGTGACGAACGCCTCGGAGGGGCGGGTACTAAACAAATACAAAGCTAAATCGCTATCTCGTTCGTAGGCTGGACTTACTAGCAAAAAGTACCATGAGCATAAATACACAAAAAAAAATAAAAATAATAACGGTTCTAAAGGCATAAGGCCAGGGACTTAACCAAGAACCTTAGTGACAGAGTACTAAACGGGTAGACAAAGATGAATTCCCAAACAAGTGAACAAACAATGGCCGCCATGAAAGGCCATACGGGAATAATAAAACAGACTATACTGGATATAAAACAAAAGCCCGGTACAATAAAAAACTGTCAAAACAAACTATGGTACTTAACATTGGAATGTGTGAAGATGGAGCTTCGGACATGACAAAATAAATCCACGATTGATAAAAAAGACCGAGAGCACAACAAAACAATTCAACACTTTAGATTCCAAAAAGAAGGATGTTGTTCAGATGGCGCTCGCGTCGTGGCGTGGGTGGTGTGGCGCTGGGGGTTTGCCTAGGGCCTTTGTATCGGCCCATCCCTTTGACGAAGGAATTAACTAAATGGAAGACAACCTGTGAATAGTGGATTTCACGCGCCTTTGCTTTATACACGACACCCAAAAGGTGCTCGCACGAGGGTTGTAACCTCAGCATTCCATGCTTTTATCTTTCTCTGGTATAATTGGAAGGTTTTATCAGAAAAGATATACAAGAAGGACTTTTCACCGGGCGCCACAGGTCGACCCAGAAAATCTTCTTTTAAAAGTGGTAATTTTGGTCCAATCTGCTCGGTTGCCAATCCTAACCTAATTTTCAAGTTGAGTCTACTGTTTAAAGTGTTTGGTTTAGTAAGGGTACTAAAAATTCACTGCACATTACATGTTCGAAAGCCTCCCACAGAGCCTCAAACTCTTCAATTACTTTAGACACTTCTGCTGCTAAACCTTTGCATTGCCACAATCTTAGTCACTCTATTAGACATGTAGATTGTGAGGTAGAAAACCTAGTTGGTCGTCTGGATCTTAATATTACTCCACTTACTAAAGTTAACGCTTCTGAGCAATGTTGTATTACATATGGGGATAGCGTGGCATATTGTATGATTCCGAAAAATCTTGATGGGGTAAATGAAATTCCAATTCTGCATCAGGTTTCTGGTGAGAGTGTGCTCTAATGCTTGCCTACTCAGCCACTAGCTCATCATGGGTTAACTGTTGCCCTGTATTCAGTTGTAAACAAACTGGAAAATCAGTTGATTTTTTCTTCAGGATTGCATACAATCCTTGTTGTCTACTGTGATTTGTGAGCTTTTTGAAATAATTTCTTTCTCTCTTTTTTTTTTTTGTACGTAAGCACAAAAAATGCAATAGAATGTCAACTTCCAGATTTAGTAAGCAATTCAGTTGCTAGTGTTTGTTGTTACCAAGTGCTAAATAAAAAAAAAAATCATTATTTATCCAGAATTTTGATTTCCAGTGTTGTAATATTTATTTGTTCCGTAACCGAAATACAAACCACGCTATTTACAAAGGGTTATTACTTTTAGCGTAGCTGAAATGGCGAGCCATTAGAATTTAACGAGGGTGTATTACCCCCGCGCTAGTTAGCGGGGGGTAGGGGAGTGGTAGCTAGCTACCCCTCCTCCCCCTCACACACAGGTGAATACTCACTTTCACTTTTGGCTCGGACTGTGACAGACGTCTCTGTCTTGGTCCTCGCTTGGCAGCCATTGTCTGTTTTGTCTTTACTTAATCGCTTACTTTTCTTTTACTCAATATATATGTAAACATGTTTTCATGTTTGTATATATATTTGAGTATAGAAATAAGTAAGTTTCCTTTCCAGATGTGTGTGTGTAGTGTACGATATCTACGTGGAGGCCTCGGCAGTTAGGCCACCACGGCCTAATTTTATGGGTTGCGATCGAGTTTGACTTCGGTCTTTCTCTCTCTCTCTCTCTTGAGGTCGTTCACCCTTTTACTATGTTTTACTACGCCCTTGTAGCTTCCTTCCCGTGTGGGTGGGGTTGCTACGCCGTACATTTTGTCTCAATTAGTTTATGAATCTAATTGTAGTTGTTAATTTTTCAGCTTGTAGAACGATTCCTTTCGGGGTTTTCGTTTTTTCTTTAGTGTTCATTCATTTTTAAATTACATAATTACATAGTTACATAATTATAATTGTTATAATTCTGTTTTGGTTACAGCTCTCCTTCCGCGAGTGTAAGTGGTTGTGAGGGCACGTGCCTGTTGTGTAATTCTTGTTCCTTTTCCTCGGGATTCCTCTTCGGAGCCTTCCCGGGGGAATGAATGTGTACTAATATTATTTGTTTTATTTTTTTACAGTTACCGATCTAGTTCGTTTCTGTAATATAGCAACGGTGTGAGCTGTCTGGTTGAGTCCTGGGGATTCGGCTGTTGCTGCCTCCCCCCTTGTATTGTCGTCAGGGGCGTGTCTCCTTCTACTGGTAGTACTCCCGTGTCGTCGGACAGCTCTCCAGTTCATTTTAGAACAGTCAGGAGGCTTGCCTCCTTGGGCGGATAACTTTCCTTCCGAGGGAAGTTTTTTTCCTGTCCAGGCTTGAGCTTTTCCTCTTTTGGGGGGTTCTTCTCTTGCCTTTTTTTCGTGCGACTATGCTCTTGGTGCTGAGCGGTCGCACCTGCAGTTTCGCTCAAGGGGCTGGGCAACTGCAGGAGCTCCTCTTCGGAGGATTGCCCCTTTTAGGTCACTGGCTGACCAGTCTCTTCCACGAAGTGTTTCTCTTTCGTTCGCGAGAGAGTACACTCATAGAGACTCCTCTTCGGAGGTTTCTTCTGTTGCTGTTGCTGTTGGCCTCCCTCGCCGTAAGGCCCTCCGTCCGCCTCGTCGTAAGGGCCTCTCATCTCCCTATAAGGGTGCTTGAGGCGCCTTTTTGAATCTCCGTTTGCAGCCTACATCTTCTTTTTCTCGATCTTCCGTCTTGGTGCAGATGGACAGCAGTCTAATCTCGTCTTCCGACGGGCAACGGTCTTCCCGACGGACAACGGTCTTCCCGACGGACAGCGGTCTTCCGACGGACATCAGTCTCCCGGCGGACAACGATCCCTTCGGGGCAAAGGGTTGCCCCCACGGGGGTTCTTCCCTTGCGTGTCAGGGTTTCCCTGCGCGCCCTTCTGCTCATCAGCGCTCTCCTGTTCGTCAGCGCTTTCAAGATGATCTTCCCTGCGGTTCCTGTTGGTTCCCGTTACGCGCCCTGTGCGCCCACGTTCGCCCTCGCGATCTAGAACTTCGGTTCAGGTCGGGGTCAAGGACTCTTCTTCTTTGCGCAGGCTTCCACGCGTAGCCTTCTGCTCGTCAGCGATCATCAGCTCGTCAGCGATCATCAGCTCGTCAGCGATCATCAGCTCGTCAGCGATCATCAGCTCGCCAGCGATCGTCAGCTCGTCAGCGATCATCAGCTCGCCAGCGATCTCCGGATCGCCCACGTGTGTTACAGCTGGCACGCCAACGTTCTCCAACACTTCTGAAGGAACATGGTTCGCCAGCTACTAGCTCAACTGCGGATGCTGATCGCCATCGCGCGACCCTCAACTGCGGATGCTGATCGCCATCGCGCGACCCTCAACTGCGGATGCTGATCGCCATCGCGCGACCCTCAACTGCGGATGCTGATCGCCATCGCGCGACCCTCAACTGCGGATGCTGATCGCCATCGCGCGACCCTCAACTGCGGATGCTGATCGCCATCGCGCGACCCTCAACTGCGGATGCTGATCGCCATCGCGCAACCCTCAACTGCGGATGCTGATCGCACGACCCTGCATGATCGCCCGCTTACGCATGCTGCTCCTCATCGCACAACCCTGAACGATCGCCCTCATGCGGATGCTGATCACCATCGCACCCTTTCACGCGATCATTTACCTGCGCATGCTGCTCGCCATCGCACAACCCTGAACGATTGCCCGCTTACGCATGCTGCTCCTCATCGCACCACCCTGAACGATCGCCCTCCTGCAGATGCTGATCACCATCGCACCCTTTCACGCGATC
This sequence comes from Palaemon carinicauda, assembly GCF_036898095.1. NCBI lineage: Eukaryota > Metazoa > Arthropoda > Malacostraca > Decapoda > Palaemonidae > Palaemon > Palaemon carinicauda. The sequence goes on from NC_090748.1 coordinate 5,567,332, forward strand.
ATTCACCTGCGCATGCTGCTCGCCATCGCACAACCCTGAACGTTTGCCCGCTTACGCATGCTGCTCCTCATTGCACAACCCTGAACGATCGCCCTCTTGCGGATGCTGATCACCATCGCACCCTTTCACGCGATCATTCACCTGCGCATGCTGCTCGCCATCGCACAACCCTGCACGATTGCCCGCTTACGCATGCTGCTCCTCATCGCACAACCCTGAACGCTCGCCCTCTTGCGGATGCTGATCACCATCGCACCCTATCACGCGATCATTCACCTACACATGCTGCTCGCCATCGCTTACCGCCAGCGATCTTCTTCACCTACGCGGCAGCACGATCCCTCGCCGTCACGCCATCGCTTGCGTTCGTCGCCTCGAACACGTGTTCATTTACCTGCCCACCCTCACGCCCATTCGCCTGCGTGCCCGCGCGATCGCTCGCCTGCGCGCCCGCGCGATCGCTCGCCTGCGCGCCCGCGCGATCGCTCGCCTGCGCGCCCGCGCGATCGCTCGCCTGCGCGCCCGCGCGATCGCTCGCCTGCGCGCCCGCGCGATCGCTCGCCTGCGCGATCGCTCGCCTGCGCGCCCGCGCGATCGCTCGCCTGCGCGCCCGCGCGACCGCTCGCCTGCGCGCCCGCGCGACCACTCGCCTGCGCGCCCGCGCGACCATTCGCCTTTGCGCGGCCGTTCGCCCTCGCGCGACCATAGTTCGCGGCAAATTCCACAGCCGGTGGTAGCAGCAGGGATGCGTGCTCCTAGGCGGCACTCGGGATCACCTCCATCCAAGCACAGGTTGGTAGTGCAGGACGAAGACAGGTCAGTACAGCATTCTTCCCACCTTCTTTTCAGGCAGGAACCGTCGTGTCCTCTCCAAAGGATCGCCCGATCCTTTTCACCTTAGCGAGGATTTCGGACTCTGTGTCCTTGGAGCAGCAGACATGGTTTGATCCGCTGGCACGGGCATTAATGAGGGTTATGAAACCAGCACTCACCGGCCAGGGTAACAAACCAGCGGCTGTCTCTCCTACGCTGAAGAGAAAGAGAGGAGTGGACTTCGTGGTGACTTCCCCCAGGGCGAAGTTGGTTCCTAAGAGGTCGGTCTCGAGGGTCCCCTCTCCTGCACGAGTACTCTCTCCTTCTCCCGCCCTGGAAGGATTTTTGGCGGGGGGGCTTTCCGTTCAAGATTTCTCCATTGGACAAGGGGTGACTGCTTACCTCTTCCTCTGGGAGCTTACCAGGTTCTTTCCCTCCTCGGTTACGGCCCGAGGTTTGGTTCAAGGAAGCTACAGGAAGATCAAGGGTACTTTCCTCCTCTCGAGCTCAGGCACCTTGGCCTTTCGTCGTTAAGTATCTACTTGCGGACAAGCTCGATGTTGTACCATCTGGACGCGCTGACTGAAGGCTTCCTTCGGGTGTCTCATCTGTGGAGGTCAACGACCTCAGACACCCTTCCATCCTTGAGAAGAGTTTTGTCTTTGCCCAAGGACAGAGACTTAGACATCTGCTGTGCGGAGTAAATCGACTTCCGGTTCCACTCCTCCAAGGCGCTTTCTTCCAGACTCTGCAGGGCTCCAGCTCCCTTTTCTTTCAACCACGTCGGCCTAAGTTATCGGCTACGACAACTGGGACAAGGTGTCCAATTGCAGTTTCCTCCTGTCAGGAACAGATGGCACGGGAGACTCCCCCGGGGGGGGCATAGTCCTAAAAGGAGTTCACGAACTCTAGGATTGCAGGTTTTTTCGCTGGGAGGATGCTTAAGGTTACTCATCCGAATGACAGCTTCCCGATGCCCATTCCCGCACAATCTCTGTGAGTAGCCAAGGATATCGCGCCTGACGTCTCTGTCAGCGAATTCAGTGTCTCTGAACCTCTATGCCATAGCATCAGCAGAGTTGCCCGGTTGGGCAGAATGATCCATACCTTAGGCGAAGGTCTTCCTTAGGATCATCGACGGCTTCACCCCCGGCCCCCTCAGTCGATCCTTTCTTGTAAGGAAGGATCTGAGAGGGGATGTCCATAGTCGACCTCTCAGCCCTGATCAAGTTTGTCGAACAAACTTCGGCCAGCGTAGACCAGCAGAATCGATCAGACTGGTAACGAGGCGACAGGACTCCTTTAACCCTGGATCGGAAGGACGGGTACTTTCAGTTTCCATTCCATCCATCTTCCAGGGTGCTCGTCGAATTCAGCCTAAACTGCAAGTATTCCTGCTTATGATGCAGTGTGGCTATCCCGCCGTGGCATAGCAGGTTTGTTTCCCCAGAGAACTCTCCCTGCCTTCCTCTTGGCCGCTCAGGTGCAGACTTCCGCCTCCTCTGCTGTTTGGAGGGCTGGTCAACTCCGGTAGGCTCGGGTTTCGACCTTCTTCAGCGCCGGGAAAAGCTTCCGAATGCTGACCATGAGTGTGGGCTCATGGTATTTTGCTTGGAGCCTTCTCTTCCTCTGCCTCAACATCTGGAGTATCTGGCCATGATATTGAGTCAACCGCCTTACCACATTGGAAACCCCGCTTCTCGTCCGTCCAGCGAGGTTAAGCAACGTCGGTACTTGGATGGGTGACCACCTGGGGACGCCAGATTCTGTTACCACATCCTCCGAGCCTTCCTTTCGGTTGACTGTGGCAAGACTGAGGAGAGTCGCAGTACCTGTTCTCAGTCAAGCAGAGCTTTCAGCCCTACCTTGGAACGTTTCCTAGTTCTTCTTTCCTCATTGACCCGTCTATAGTCCGAACGGTCGCCTCAGGATAAGTTCCATGTGGGGCGATCCAAGTTCCGGTGGCTTCAGGCAATGTTTAACCGGACTCCCTGGCCCTATGGGACCAGCGGAACTATTAAACCTGCAATGGGTGTTGACCTATGGAGCCTCTTGATGGTAGTGGATATTCTCGTCCTTTCCCCACATTCTTGATGCGGTTCTCGGACTCGTCAAAGGAAAGGGGGGGGGGGCATGTTCCGGTCCAGGCCTATGGTCAAGACCTGAAGGATACCTCTCCATCATTCAGGCAGGCTTAAGGGCCTTAGTCTGGCCCCTCTTCAGATCCTACCGCTCCTGCCAAGTCGCCCCGTTGCGTGTCGACTTCATGCTAACCAGCAGGGGACGCATTTTCACACCTTCACATCTTGCAGTAGAGATACCGGGATGATTGAGATTCTCTCAATTCCACCATCGGCTCTCTCATTCCAGGCAGGGGAATGTTTCTCTCAGACTATCCGAGCAGAGCCTCATAGAGAGAGTGTACCTAGGGGTCTTTGACCTTGGGTAACCAGCAAGTGCTGGTCTGGGGGACCTGATCGCGACAGCTTGGAACCTCAAGCTTCCGCTAGTTTTCCCCCCAGTCTCAGACCCCGAGACTCTGGCAAGATGCATTCCGGTGATGGTGGAACAACTTCGACGCCTGCGTCTTCCCTCCTTTTTGTCTGCGGACAATGGGTCTCAACAAAACCAGGTTGTCTGTCAACCTTTCAATGGGAGAGCTCCACTGGGACTATGCGCAGAACGGTTTCTGGACCCTCTGCTTCCCCTGACGGAACTCCCGGGAGAGCTTCTCCCACGGCGCAGACTACTCAAGCAACCACACTGCGACATCTCTCCCGAACCGGGGCGTCGCTTCGGCTTCATGCCTGGAGACACTACGCTTCCTCCTCTAGAAGAGACAACCCGCTACAGTCGCGGTACGGAGGTCGCGTCATCTGCGATAGTCATCCACAGGGGTCTCCCAGGCAAAGTGAAGAGTCTAAGGTGGTTGGTGCCGTGGGAGATATACCTCTTCCCGTGAGGCCTCTTCTCCAGCAATAACGGTCTTATTGCCTTTCGGCGGGAGGAAACTCCTTTCCGCTCTTGGCAATGAAGCCTGTCGCTCAGCCTTTCCCTGACCTTCAGGCTTAAAGGAATAACTTTTTCCTGCCCGCTGGATCTATCCTCGCTCATGCGAAGCTACGATCGTCCCTGCCCTAGTCGGAGGAAGACCTCCAACTTGGAGCATGGCTCGGACTTTTAGTCCTTTAAGAGATCTTCTCAAGACCCTTTTACGACAGGCCTCGGATTGTATTCCGCCTTGGGTCTTCTGCTCACTCTGGCCACGGCCAGTGTGTAAGCAATCTTCTTGGTCTCTTACTACTCCCCCCCTTTCTAAGGAAGAGGGGAAGGCAACATTCAGGCTCGCTCCTGAGTTGTTGGCTAGACTCAGAATCTGAGGGTCCCGACCCTTCGGTCCGATTCATTCAAGATTTCGAGTCTCCATTCTGTGTCTGATGTCCCAAGACCTTCTCTTTCTTGCCAGTACAGGAATCGAGAGGTTAGCGCTGGGAACAGCTGCAGTTTGGCCTCAGTTGCAGCCGATTTGGGAACACAAGGAGGACATGGGGGGAGAGTCACCAGTATACCTCTTCAGCCCGGACTCAAGGACATTCATCTCGACCTGTCTTCAGACCCTCCCCCGTCACGTCGCCCTACAGCACGATGTTGGATACATCGCAACGTCCCTCGCCTTCGAGTAATACTACTCTGTGACGCAGGTGCTACAAGCTGGAGTCTGGAAGCGTCTGATGACCTTCGCAGCCCGCTTCCTGCAGGGCGTGACCCACAGGAGTCTCGATACGTTTTCTATCGCTCTGTGGTGGCTACACAACAGCTGGTCTAACCTCAGGCTCCTTTTTGGACAGGTAGCAGAAGGTTGAGGGCATTGTTATCAGGTTTTAGTCTGCATGAACGAAAGAAGTATGTCTGGCCCTTACTTCTTTCTTCATCATCCCCTCTACGGGGAAGCAGCATCCTGGTCTCTGCATAGCTGACCTCGAACCTCTGCAGGTAAACCATGCTTCCTTGTGTTCCGAGTATTGAGTCAATACTGTCGCGTCCCCCATACCCTGACGAGGTGGTATTGGGAACGTCTTAACCCAGAGTTCCTTCTGGAACTCCAGGTCAACTGCCTAGGACGGGTCACACTTCTTCCTTCACACACAAGCTTACGTAGGCCACATGGTTCCTTGCGGTGCAAGGAACTTGTGAGGTGCAGGGACTCCTTTTCTCGAGTGCGACTCACTCGGATTCTGAGTCCCCGGGTAAAGCCAAAGCCAGTATGGCTGGGGACTTTCCACCCTTCCTAAGGGATAAGTCACCCTTTGTAAATAGCGTGGTTTGTATTTCGGTTACGGAACAAATGACAAATTCGAAGATAATTTGTATTTTTCCTAACCATACAAACCTTAGCTATTTACACATATTTGCCCGCCAGCCCTGTCCCCCAAGACAAGTCCTACCTCTAAGTGAAAGTGAGTATTCACCTGTGTGTGAGGGGGAGGAGGGGTAGCTAGCTACCACTCCCCTACCCCCCGCTAACTAGCGCGGGGGTAATACACCCTTGTTAAATTCTAATGGCTCGCCATTTCAGCTACGCTAAAAGTAATAACCCTTTGTAAATAGCTAAGGTTTGTATGGTTAGGAAAAATACAAATTATCTTCGAATTTGTCATTTTATCTAAGAATGTAGCTCTAGCAGTCTTGCTTCATTCCTGTTTTTTTTGTGTGCATATATCTTTATAAAATTCATATAGTTCTCGTGAAGGAAGATTCATTTCCTGATTTTAGCTAGTTAATGAGTTGTTAAGTTCGTAGTACTGTACTTGGGTATGACTTGTTTTATTGTTTTAATCACTTTCTTTTTCCTCTCTTTGTTTTCTCAAATACTTTACAGTGAAGAGTGAGTACTTTATGTTTTGCTTAGTTATATTTTTAGTATTTGCTTTATATTTACCTCATCATTTATTACACACTGTGTTTTTTGCTGCGATACAGCTTTGAGTACGGGCTAGTAGTCAAGATCCTAATATCCCTTCGCCTTTGGAAGTTAGCGCTCATGTTTTACCTCTCTGTACATATATTAGCGATATAGCATATCGGGTGGTCCCTTTGAACTTTTACTTGCAATTATTAAAATCTAGTGAATCTTTAGTATGAGCTTAGAAATGGCTGCATCATGTTTTGAGTGGCAGTCCGGATTAACCTTGTGTAGGCTTGGCCACAAGCTCTTATATTTTCTATAGTAGTGTTAATGGATGCTGGCATTTCCCATTGTAATAACAAGTCTTTTACTTGGCAAAGGGTCAAGCTTTACAAAGGAACAGTTAGGCTTTTTTATTCTAGTTGGGATGATTTATGGAGCACAATCATTTAGTTGCAGAATAAGAGATTAAATCATGTGAGGTGTCTCCGTTTCAGTCGTTACGTAGAATTGTATCCAGGTATATGGAGATAATTCGTTTTTAAATATTAAACTTAGCCGGTGAATATATAATAGCTGACGTCTCCGACGGCTCGACAGAATTCAAAAACTCGCGAGCGATCGCCATGAAGGTAGCGGGTGTGCCCACCAGCGCCGACTATCGGCCAGATACCGCATATACATGTAAACAGCTCCAGTTCTTCTCTGTCGGTTTCATCGACAAGTCGATTCCACTCGCTATTATGACCTCGAGTTTTCTACTCAATTGGTGAAGTACTTGGTTTTGGTTTTATTGCTTTCGCCGTGTTGGATTATTCAATACTATCCTCAAAAGAAATGCTTTTGAAAGGAGAGTAAAAGTGTTTTGCCCTTGCTTTTATCTCTGGTTTTTTTCCATAGAGTAAAAATGGCCGACCCTTCCCTTAGTGTACGGAAGTGTGTTTTAGGCTTTTAGCAATTATCTTATCACGTTATAAATTGTTGTTGTTAATTATAGATTTTCCTCTATATATTTTATATCTCACCCGCCTTTATTAGGCCTCTTCGATTAGCTTTCCATTTATACTAAACATCAATATAAATTTTAATGTTTTGTTTATATGCGGCCTTACCTATTCCTCCCCTAGTCCGAGAGTAGGCGGTCCTAACTTGGAAACCGAAGTTAAACAACGTTGAGCCCATTCAACTTTTATTTTCGTTAAGTTTAAATCATTTGCTCTGTAAGAGTTATTAAATGAATATTTTTTAGTAGATATTTTATGAAAGATTTTCTTTGAATAGTCTTCGTGCTGTTTCAAAGATGAACTAACGTTTGGTTTATTTATGCTACGCAGTTTGCGCTCTATCGTTACGATAGAGAAAGAGAGAATCACGGTTTCACTTTGCAGAAAGAGTAAATCGATTTTGACGTTTTGTTCATTCTTCTTTCAAACTGAAATGTTTTAAATACTAATTTAAAGGAACTTGTTAATTTTCAATTTCTTAGTCCTTTCAGTTTTTTCCTTTGGTCAAATAACCTGTTTATTGACGAAAGGTGAGTGGGCTTTTCTCTTCGGTGTGAAATCAAGAGAGAGAGAGAGAGAGAGAGACGGAGAGAGAGAGAGGAAGAGAGAACGTTCCGATCTTTATTCTCGTCCTAAGCGAGTAACGTTGTTCTCGAGTCAGTTTTTTACTCTCGTCCCAAGTCTCTGTACGGGGAGAAAGGATAAAACGTTTTTAGTTTTTATTCTCGTCCCAAGGCACTGTACGGTGAGAGATTGAAAACGTAGTTTTTAATGAACTAGTGTTTAGTCTCCTCCCCAGTCACTGATCCTTTTATCTTTATATATTTCCGTTTTATTCGATATATATGTTTACTGTTTTTTGCTTGTATTAATGTGCTTACATTATACGAATTATTTCGCAATTATAACCTTTTGATGTAGGGGAGAATTGCATGCTTCAGGTAGAAATCAGTTTTATTCATGCCTAATGTGAAATTATTGAAAAATTCGATTTCAGTGAAGTAAGTGCAAAAACAGAAAATCGTAGTGATAAAGTGATAATTGCGCAAAGTGTTTTTTTAGTGTTGCGACCGAGGGTTCGTCTGTTCGTGCTTGTCGTTCACCTAGTCCGATACCTCTTTCAGGCTCCCATGCTCCAGGGAGAAGTAATGTCGTAGGACTTATGGGGACGAGAGGCTTTAACCAACGAACAAACGTTCCCTCTATGGTATCGGGCGTGTCTAGCAAGATCGCCCCTACCATTAGACGAGCGAGGCTGTTTTTCTCCTCGTCATCCGAAGGCTTCTCGCAAAAGAAATCTTGGAGCAAAGTTTCTAGACCCTTAAAGCGGAAGTCAGTCCATTCAGGACAGGTCCAGCGTCCTGGCTGTAGCCATGGGGACAGCTCTGACCCTTTGCAGTCGTCGGAAGACGATTCGCCTATTAAACGCAAGCGTAACACGGGGTCCGAGGGTCGCGGTAAAGGCAATGTTTTGCCAACACAGACGTTACCGTCGTCTCGGCCCGTCCCGACTCCTGTTGATCCTAAATGGGTTGTCCTGCAGGACATGCAGACTAAGCTTGCCTCCCTTATGGAGAAGTATGACGTTGAGCAGGTTCACAATAAACCTTCGCTTTCGAGTCGCTGTTACACTAAACGAGACTCTGGCCGTCAGCCGCCCAAATGACTCGCTGCAGTCCCGTGTTGACTTTCAGCCGCTGCCGCAGCCTCGTGTTGACGTTCAGCCGCTGCCGCAATCTCGTGTTGACGTTCAGGACGCTCGCCAACCAGCTACAGTTGCCTTGTTTTGACGTTGAACGTCAAGCACCGCAGTCAAGAGTTGTTTTAACTGCTCTATCTAGGCAGTCAAGGCAGTCTCGACTTGACGTCGAGCGTCCTCCCGCACCTGTTGTTGTTGCTGGTCAGTCCTTTAAGCAGTTACATGACGTAGCGTCCTTGACTGCTACTGATGCTCCTTTGCGTGTGGACTCTGCTTGTCAAGCATTGCCACCACGGCAGGTCTCTCCCTTGCTTGAGACTCGGCAATTGTCGGACGAGGTTCCTTCAGATGAGGAAGTTGCTGATCCCCCTCCTACTGATATTCCCTTGGGGACTCTGTCAGACGGAGAGGAGCCTAAAGCTGCTCAGCCCTCTATGGACTTTAAATAAATCATGCTGATTTTTAAGGATCTTTGTCCGGATCATTTTGTAACTGCTGCTCCTCGTTCGCCTAAACGTCAGAGTTTACACTAGGCCTAGCTACTTCGAAGCCGTTGTTTTCTAAGCTAGTGCTCTCTCGCTCTTCTAAGAGAGCTTTAAGTTTGCTAGGCGACTGGTTGAATACCAGGAGGAGTTTGGGGGAGACAGCTTTTGCTTTCCCTCCTTTTAAACTGGCTTATAGAGCGAGCGTCTGGTATGACACGGGAGAAGTTCTCGGCTTGGGAGTTCCTGCCTCTGCCCAGATAGACTTCTCAAGCCTCATAGACTCTCCCTGGCGCCTGGCCATGAGACGCTCCAAGATTTTATGGTCGGCTTCAGAGCTAGACCATCTCCTGTTAGGAGTTTTTCGAGCGTTTGAAGTTTTGCTGTACAATTATGTCATGCATAAACAAGGCTATCAGGGATGGCTCCAATGATCTGACAGCCACGTTCTCTACAGGAACAAGACTATCAGGGATGGCTCCAATGATCTGGCAGCCACGTTCACTGCAGGAGTACGTAAGATGCAAGTGCGCTCAATGTGTTCATTGTCAAGACAAACTTCACGATGAAGTCTATCTAGCTGTCTTGACAGCATTAATAGAAGGCGACTGGATGGTCTCTCTCGACCTTCAGGATGCATACTTCCACATCCCGATTCATCCAAACTTTCAACTACATCTGAGGTTTGTGGACGGGAAAGTAATGTACCACTGTCGAGCACTGTACTCCGACCTCATTCCTGCTCCTCTTGTTTTTACAAGGCCATTGCAAAATGTAGCAAGCTTTCTACATTTTTTGAGGATTCAGAGCCTCCCTTTATTTTGACGACTGGCTAATCAGGGCGTTCGTCATTATATCGCTGTCTGGAGAGCCTCTAATGGACATTAGACCTAACCAAGGAGCTAGGTCTCATAGTGAACGTAGAGAAGTCGTAACTTACAGTATCCCATCCCAGACTATTCTTTTTTTGGGAATGGAGATACAGTGTCTGATTTTTCGACCCTTTTCGTCTCCCGCAAGAATGGAACAAGCTCTGTTAAAAGTCCTTCACTTGCAAGAGAAAAACAGTTGCTCTGTAAGAGTTTGAACTAGCCTCGTGGGAACTCTTTCATCGCTGGAGTAGTTCACTCTCTGGGGAGACTCAACCTATGCCTTTTCCTATTTCACCTAAACATTGGAACAAGGAGAAGGGCTTAGTGAGTATCTCTTTCCCAATCTCCAACTCAGTCTAGACATGTCTGACTTGGTGGGACAGCAACATCAGACTTCGAGAAGGTCTTTCTCTTGCGATCAAGAACCCAAACCATGTGTTGTTTTCAGATGCAGCGGATTTGGGTTAGGGAGCTCCACTGGACAGTCTGGAAGGCTCGGTTCTTTGATCCACGGATCAGAAGGAACTCCTTTTAAGGCAGTAACATCTCTCCTTTGGCGAGATTTGTGCAGAAATGAATGTCTTGGCGGACGGCCTCAGCAGAAGAGGACAAGTCTTCTCCATGGAGTGGGCGTTGCATAAGACTGTGTGCGAGAAGCTATGGATGACATGGGGTCTACCCACCATAGATCTTTTTGCTACTCTCTCTGACAAAGAGGCTCTCGACTTACTGCTTTCCAGTTCCAGATCCAGAGGCAGCTCACATAGACGCTTTCCTGCTGGACTGGTCTCACCTGGACGTTTATGCCTTTCCACCTTTTAAGATCCTAGACAAGGTGCTGCAGAAGTTCACCTCTCACGAAGGGACCAGGTTGACATTGGTTGCTCCACTCTGGCCCGCGAGAGAGTGAGTAACAGAGGTACTTCAATGGCTGGTAGACGTTCCAAGGAGTCTACCTTTAAGGATGGATCTCTTACGGCAGCCACGTAAGGAGTCTTCATCAAAGCCTCCCCGCGCTTCATCTGACTGCCTTCAGACTATCGAAAGACTCTCAAGAGCTAGAGGATTTTCGAAGGAGGCAGCCAGAACGATTGCGAGAGCTAGGAGAGCATCTACCATCAAGGTCTATCAGTCGAAGTGGGAAGTCTTTAGAGACTGGTGCAAGTCATCATCCATTTCCTCTTCCAGTACCTCTGTAGCCCAAATTGCAGACTTTCTCCTACATCTGAGAAATGTTCGCTCCCTCTCAGCGCCCACTATTAAGGGCTACAGGAGCATGTTGGCGTCTGTGTTCAGACATAGAGGCTTAGATCTGTCCAATAATCAAGATCTCCAAGATCTCCTTAAGTCCTTCGAGACCTCTAAGGAGCGTCGTATGGCAACTCCTGGATGGAACTTAGACGTGGTCCCAAGGTTCCTAATGTCCGACAGGCTTGAGCCATTACATTCAGCCTCCCTGAAGGATCTCACCCTCAAGACGCTTTTCTTAGTGTGCTTGGCTTCGGCTAAAAGGGTCAGTGAGATCCATGCCTTCAGTAGGAACATCGGCTTTTCTACAGATAAAGCCACATGTTCACTTCAGCTTGGTTTTCTTGGCCAAAAATGAACTGCCTTCTCGTCCTTGGCCTAAGTCATTTGATATACCTTGCCTGTCAGAGATCGTAGGCAACGAGCTTGAAAGAGTGCTGTGTCCAGTTAGAGCTCTGAAGTTTTATTTAGCTCGGACTAAATCCTTACGAGGTGGATCTAAGGCTTTATGGTGCTCAGTTAAGAAGCCTTCATTGCCTATGTCAAAGAATGCTTTGTCATATTTTATTAGATTTTTAATCCGAGAGGCTCATTCTCACTTGAGTGAAAAAGAGCGTTGCTTGCTTAAGGTTAAGACGCACGAAGTAAGAGCTATAGCAACTTCTGTGGCCTTTAAGCAAAACAGATCTCTGCGAAGTATTATGGACGCGACCGTTTGGAGAAGCAAGTCGGTATTCGCGTCATTTTACTTAAAAGATGTCCAGACTCTTTATGAGGACTGCTACACACTGGGTCCATTCGTTACAGCGAGTGCAGTAGTGGGTAAGGGTTCTACCACTACATTCCCTTAATTCCAATATCCTTTTAATCTTCTCTTGAAATGTTTTTTAATTGGGTTGTACGGAAGGCTAAGAAGCCTTTCGCATCCTTTTTGATTTGGCGGGTGGTCAAATGTCATTTCTTGAGAGCGCCCAGATTAAGGGTTTTGATGAGGTCCTGTTGTATGGGTTGTCGCCCTAGATACTTCAGCTCTTGGGAGTCTTTCAGCATCCTAAGAGGATGGCTGGGCTTCGTGAGGAAAGCGGACTAACAAGGCAGAGTAATCGTTAGAGTCAGCTTCCTTACCAGGTACCTATATTTATTTGGGTTTGGTTATGATATAACTGCCAAAAACTCTAAGCATATACGCCGTAAACTGTATTAATACTGGTCTCTACCCACCACCATGGGTGTGAATCAGCTATTATATATTCTCCGGCTAAGTTTAATATTTAAAAATGATATTTTGATTATAAAATAAATTTTTGAATATACTTACCCGGTGAATATATAAATTAAAGGCCCCCCCTTCCTCCCTGATAGAGACCCAGCGGGATGAGAAGAACTGGAGCTGTTTACATGTATATGAGGTATCTGGCCGATAGTCGGCGCTGGTGGGCACACCCGCTACCTTCATGGCGATCGCTCGCGAGTTTTTGAATTCTGTCGAGCCCTCGGAGACGTCAGCTATTATATATTCACCGGGTAAGTATATTCAAAAATTTATTTTATAATCAAAATATCATTTTTCATCGTGTCATTGAATGTTGCTGGTTCTAAAATGAATTATTCTAGTTACTTCATGGAAGTAACTAGAATTTAGTGGATTTGAGAACAAAGCTTTCAGAAGGATATTGGGAGTTAAATGGCATGACAGAATTAGAAATGAAATTTTAAGGGAGATTATTTGAGTGCCATATGTGGATGAGATCATGAGGAGGAGTAGATGGAGATGGTTTGGGCATGCTCTTCGCAATCCCCAAGGCACGAGGCACTAGAAGAGTTGGAAGACCCAGGCCTACATGGCTGAGGGCTATGAAGTGGTAAGTAGATGATGAATGAAGTATTGAATTAAAAGCTCAAGGTATAGACAGCTGGTGAAATCTAACTGAGGCCCTTTGCGTCAATAGGCGTAGGAGGAGATGATGGAAAATACTCCTTCTAACTCTTTTCATCTATTGTTAAGACCTCTTCGTTTGAAAAAACACGGATTAATTTATAAAACATCATCTGCCCAACTTTGCTGTAGCCAAGCAAGCAGCTTATCTTAATTCCATTATAGTGTCAGCAAAAGGAAGGCCTTGTCCTTGAATGCAGGTTATTTTTTGTTAATTGAGCAAAGAAATGTGTTCTCTTGGCTATAGAATGGGGAATATAGTTGAATCTTTTTTCTTTTGTAGAATCCATAGTGGGGATTACATTTACACTTTTGATGTAAAAAGTTGACAAATCACGCAGATCTTAATATTTTTTTATTTCTTAGGTTATTTACAGGAGTTTGTTTAGATAAGACTATTTCAGATGGGTCTCTGGAGGCTATTGTAGTATTCGGGAATTTTATGGTTAAATATTTGGAACAGCTCTGCTCATCTATGGTTAGAAAAGTTTCCGATGTACAGAAACTTGATATGAATACTTTAGTATTGGTGCCCTTTTTAGATCAAATTAGAATTGAAAATGGGGTTACTCAGGTGGCCTTCAGATATTAAAGTGATGCTCTTCATGTCATTTTCTTGGACGCCATCATATTCGCCCTCCGTTCTGTGGCTACTACTTCTCAAAAATTTGTTTCTTTCACTCCAAGGGAGTCTTATAGAGAGTGGTAGGGAGATTTCTTGTTGAGAATATTTCACATTACAGTACTGTTATGTGAAAAGGGAAAATAAAAACAAAATTTCAGAAGTGCAGGATTTCTTAATGATTATTCTTGATTATAATTTGTTCTTGGACATAAAAAAATCTTTAGCTGATCATTACTTCTTAGGGGAGGTTGATAGAAATACTATACACAATTTTAATGATAAAATTTCTCATTTCTATACTCACCTGATGTTCACATTCATGCCCATGCTTCTCCCCACTTCCTTGGGGTGTTTAGAAGAGGGATAATTTCAACTTCAAAACTGAAGAAGACAAAGTGACATTGGCACATCAGTTATCACTTGCCGCTAGAAAGTTCCGTCCTTTACTAAGAGCATGCGTTTATTGAAGGGAAAGAAAATGGGGAAATTTTTAAATTCTTTAAAATTTTAGGGGTAAATGTCAATTAAACTGAGCTTCTGGAGAAAAAGCAATGTGAATATCAGATGAGTATAGAAATAAGAAATTTTATCATTAAAACTCTGTTCATTATATAATAGTGTAGGAGTAGCATAGCAACACATGTCAGAGCTACAATATATACAAGGTTTAGGATTGAGTTCATAGCTGAATGTTTACATTCAGTATGCAGGCTGTATAATGAGTAGTATAAGGGCTCCAAGAGGAATTCTTATTTGTTTTTGGCCATCTTTTTATAATAGAAACAGTCCCTTTCAAGCACTAGTTCAAGCATTTATTGTCTTGCTATTTCATTCACAAAGAAGGCCTGCGCAATACATTATCAATTCTTATTCACCTGCTGGTATAGGCATTAGAGCAGCTATCTCAGGCACGCTTTATGAATGGCCTTTTCATACTTGTGATCTTTGTGAAAGTATGGGCAATTCAGTTAATCTTACTTGTATTGTTTCCTCTGTTGAATGTTATATTAGGCAAGAAAATTACAATTTTGCAGATTTTCGTAGCTAAACCACACATAATTTATTTAGGTTACTTAAAGGTAAAAAACTGAGCGATAAGAACGATCTAGGATAATGGATAGGCCGAGGCTTGGGCTCTCATTTTGAAAAGAAGGTAGCCCGATTCTTTTCATTCTTAGGTTTTATTTCCCAATACTTATTGGATTTAATTTTTGAGGACGTAATTCAGTAGATATGAAATGAAATGGATGTTAAGTTTGTTGTCTGATTTACACTTTCCTGCCTTCAGGCTAGTGTTGGAGTCAACTCTGTGACCTAGAGGTAATATCAAAATAGACTTAATTCTAATAACATTGTTTATTATTTTGATGCTTATGGATCACATAACAGCCTCCTCCTCTTCCAACACGGAGTTGTTTATATAGTAATAGAGGCCTCTGTTGACTTAAAATTAGGACCAAGAGGTGGTGTTGGAGCTGTGTGGGTTTCAATCAAGGGCTACTCCCCTTGGTTGGAGCTTCTACACTGGCAATCCCTGAAGGAGAGGATATTTAAAGAATTTTTTACTTTTGTTAAACATCAAAAGCTCTTGCTTTGTAGATGCAATATATGCACTGTGACCTAGAGGTATTTACATGATTAATTTTGATAGTAAATATCTGTTTTTTCTATTTCATCCAAGCTGCGATTATTTTTCTCATTGCCCTTTCAATCCGTTCCTCAGTTCAGCGTTTCCCATAATGTGGTTCTCCACTTCCGTTTCTTCCCATTTGTTTTTGTTGTAAAATTTTTTTTTTTTATCAATAATTACTTCTTTTTTATAATCTTAAAGTATTGTATGGAACACTTTTAAATTCAATACATATGTCTGAAGTCATCCATACACATGTGTCACACTAGCCTCAAGGCCACTTTTCATCCCATATTTGTTCCTTTGCTTTTTTTCCGTTCATCATAAGCGTTGTGGCGTTATTAGATGAATAGTAGACATCCAATAGATACAAAGTAATTACAGAGAATTCTAAATCAAAATGATGAAAATTCCAATCATTAGGGATTCAGTTTTTGGAAATTTTCTGCCTTATTTGAGTGAATGGATTGCTAATATCAGCTGTGGTAATTGGAAAGAGGAATGTTCTTTGGTAAATAAAGTGAAAGCGTAAATTGTCAGTGATAAGTCATCATTTGATGAGAATCATTTTGTGATCCTTAGAATGAAGCTAGGTCTTGTACAAAGGTGATAGTAATGTATATTAAAGTATAGACTAGGATGGATGAATACTAGTTCTTTACAAGCAAGTTCTCATATATTTAAATATAGACTAGGATGAATACTAGTTCTTAACATGCAACTTCTATCTTTGAGTTTCTTACATTTTGTTTGAATCATTTACTTATTGATTTTTGTATTCCGTGCTCATTTACTGCATTTGTGTTTTGTAAGGTTATAAACATGTCTGGTTTGTACTTGCAACTTGCTAGAGAGTGTATTGATTGTAGTAGTTTATTTCCCACTAAAAATAACAAGACTTAATTTTTATTTTGAATATCACCTCCAGAGATGCTCAAGGTTTGCCATATATATTGCAATTTTTACACAAAAACCTCTGAAATAGACAGTGTTATTATTCAGTTCATAAATTCTTGATTTTTAATTTTTAAAGTATCTGGTGAGTTTTTGTATTAAAAGGTGTTTACATGGTGATTGCATTCATATGCTTTTGATATTGTCAGCAGCAGTAACAGTAAGTAGATTGTTTTTAACTTGTGAATTCTTATATACTTAACAGAAATATCTTTGCATTTTCCACGAGTTCACTAATTCAGGCTGTATACAAGTATTACATAAATAAGAATATTAATATATACATTTCACTATATTGTCTACATTTTCTTAAAACTTGAAGAAATATTTTAAGACAGTGAGAAACTGATGTTTTCTGATCAATAGGGTTTGTATTCATAACATTATTTCTCTTTTGTGTTGACCTATGGCTGTCTAGCAAACAACGCACTGCTAAACTCTTCACACATACTTCTGTCAAACACAGGTTTGCCAAGTTTATGGATAGACATTGTGATATTGAGTTTTTTCAAAGCCTCCTTTATCCTTCAGAAATGTTTATATTTGTTGTTTAGTAACAATGAAATGAAAACCATTGCTTGTTTTTTTTTTTTTTTTTTGAAGTTTTGTGCACCATTTTTGGATAACGAGTCTTTGTGCTCTGGAAAATGCATGCGTGTTAATGTAAGAAAAAAAAACTATTGTTTTTACAATACCAATTGCATTGGTCCTTGCGTTTTGACCAGTTTCTGAATTGCATATTTTTTGTTAGTGGTTATTAGGTAACCAAGTACAGCAGCTCTCTCTTGCTAATCCTTTGCCCTTCACTGGTCTCTTAGCCTGATACGGTATCATTATCGTCTGAAGTGAATGTTGGTATTCAGTTTTCAAATCTTTGACTGTATGTGAATGAAAGAGTTTTTAATTCATCCAGTTATGTTTTTATCTAAAGATTAGTGACATGTTGTGCTATAGGGCATCGTGATTGATTTGTCATTTGTTTAGTCTATACTTATTATTCATATCTGTACAGTAAACTTATAACAACATTCTGCAATGTACACAGCAAAGAAATTTAGTACTGTAAGTACAGATAGTAAGGATATATATTTCTTTCATACAGACATACAGTACCAGAGGCTCATAGTTAATTGAATAAGTTCAGTGTGTATATGAAAATGCTGCTTTAATTACTTGCATTATTTAATTTCGTGCCATAACAGTTTAAGAGCTTGCAAGGTTTCAGAACACACAGCATTTATATGCTCTTGTTACCGATTGTCCAGTATATGATTTTTATGTAGCGACCACGAAGACCACTTTAAGAGTTTCAAGATTTCTTGAAGACATGTGAAAGGGGATATCATGTCTATTAGGTAGTTTATCTTTTTTAGCCAATTGTAGATGTACAGTATTTTATTATTTCCATGTACCTCTCCTTATGTTCATAATGCTTCTTCTCCTGAAGCTTGGTTTATTGACATTTAATCCCCCCCAAAAATAAATTTTCTTTCCTTTCGAAAGAGACACGCATCTAGTAATGATGCATTCTAGCAGTTGATGGTAAGAAACAAGTGTCAGGACCTCCTTTTTTTCAGTTTTTCTATTGCATTTGTTTGACATTGTACACCTCTTCCAGATTGTCATTAGTTTTATTCTGTTGTAAGTTGTGTTCTTCTGGATATGTTATCAATTACTGCTCAAGGATAGTACTTAAATTTAAATTATTGTTGTTATAGGTGTGATTGCCTCACTGTTCCTCACAGGGAAAGTATATGTCAAGTTTGAGTACTAATGAAACTTGCTCTTAGTTCAAGGGGAAATCCATAGAAGACTAGGGTAGTTTTTTGTTGTGGGGATCTTAATGAATATGTCATGCCAGCACCATTCTCTAATACACACCTAACCAACTAAGTTTTGATAGTGATGGACTTCAAATCTCTAACATATTTAGCTTACTTTTTTAGAAAATCTCAGAAGGCTGGTGTGTCTTTCTTGTACTTCTAAACAGTAATTCTGATCTTACCTGGCAGGTTGCGGACCCTAACCTGACTTCCTAAGTCTGGTGTTGTGGTAATAATGTTCCATTCAGTAGGGGTTTTGAGTGTTCACTGCACCTTGCAGTCGAGAGCATTTCGCTGAACCTCAAATTCTGTTATAACTTTAGGTCCTTTTGCTGCTAAACCCTAGCCATCCCTCGATTCCTAGTTTCTATTTTAGACAACTAGATTGCAAGGCAGAAGACCGAATTGGTAATCTTGTCCCTAATATCCCTCCACTAACTACTGTAGATCAATCTTGAGCAACCTTGTTTTTTTATTTATGGATCTCATTTCATATTGCATGATTTTCCCAGCACTTTAATGTTTTAGGAGATATTTCAGATAAAGGTGATCTGTGTCTAAGTTTTTGGATGGCTGTATGCTCTGTTCATTAACTTGATATGTGTAAGTGTAAACACTTGTACTTTTATTGCTGAAATGAGTCTTGCTAAGTAGAAGACTTAAAATAGTATGATTATTTCTATTCAGTGAAAGAAATATAGAAAAGAGGAAATGTATATTAGACGTAGAGAAAGACAAAATGTAAAAGAAATACACAAACTAAAGTTCAGTACAGTAGTACTGTACCTTGGTTGTACAAATTTAATTCATTCCAGGAGCAAGCTCTTAACCATGAAAGGCTTGTAAACAAAAATAATTTTTCCCATGAAAAAATGAGGGGGATTCGTTCAACGCATTCTACACAACCATAGATACACATACACACTCATTTTTAAATGTTTCTAATGTTATATAAAGTGCAATTTATTATCCATAATACAAAAAATGAATACAAATGAATAATAATTCACAATAAAAAGATAGAAATATTGACAAATTAACTTGACTTTAACTATGAGTAGATCCGTAGCTTGTGGACAGGAGATGAGAAAGGAGTAGAAGGAGGAGGGGTTACTGCTTGAAGGGAGAATCTCCCTCCATAAAAACTTCGGATAAAATACCGAGAGTCCTCTCTCTTGAACTGTGTTCACTTTCACTAACTGCTATTCTTTCTGGACACTTGGTCATCTTTTTTTTTTTTTTATACTCTTACATTCGGTTTAAGACGAGGCATCTATCTATAGTCAACTGCTTCGAGTGGTTGTGGTGGTGGTGTGCGGGGGGGGGGGGGGGGGGGGGGGGGGGGGGGGCAGTAGCTGTAGTGAATGACACCTCGTAGTAACGGGGGATTTTGAGGAGGGAGAAGTCTAATTGGAAATTGACCTCTGGTAGTGGTATCACTAGCCCCACTTTTTAATACCAACACCCTTTAAGGGTGAGCGAGCTAGATATATTCCTGGCATTCCATGCAACTTTTTTCTCTGGTATATTTAGCAGTATTTATACCTTTAAAATGGTGCTTTAAGGTTCCTCGCCCAGAAATAGATTTTTCCTTCGTCAAAATCCCTTTTTCATGCAACTCCGTATTGTCAGTATTAAATAGATTCAGCACTTGCCTTGACAAATGCATATTTTATAAAATTTTGCAGGCTTTCCACCATTCTTTATATCCTAAGTTTAAATGTCTGCAGTCCTTTGATACTACCCATTAATCAACTCCAATATCATTGCTTTTTTTATAAATAGTGTTTTCAGTAACCGTACCACCTTATAACTACTCATCAATCCAAATAAATAGATAACATTCAGTGTTAAGATTATGTTGCCATTGATCCATCAATGACAGCGTCTATTCAATTTCGTCTAATGCTTCAATATTGTCTTCATTGTTCAGAATTGTAACTGCCAGTTGTGAATGTTGCAGTATAAATATAACATTTTTGCAGGTCGACTGCACATTTTTCTTCTTGCTACCGTCTTTTTTAATCACGTTAAGGATTTTTGTCACAATACTGTTAACTTTACAATACAGTACATAATGATTTTATGATGAATAATAGCAATCACAACTCAACAGAGAATAATTCCAAAAATGAGCTTTAGATGATTCTGTTAATAGTGCTGCTGGAAGAATGAAAGAGCAAGATGGCATTGCGAGCTAATATGATAACACGATGGTGAAAAAAGCCTGTGAACTCTGTATGCTGGGCGTATGGATACACATGCTAATCTTGTTAGTACTTGTCCACAAAAAATACAGATTTGAAATTTCATGCTCTTATACTGTACAAAATTACGAGTATTTTGAGTTACAAACCAATATTACTGTATATTCCAAGTACACTAGAGACTGTGTTACAAAGGCTTTGCCTTGACTTTGAACTTAAGCTAATAGCCAGTAGCTCCCATACAAGTGTAAACAAATGGGATAAGTGTTATGTTTTGGGTTATCCTTTGTTACAGGAGCATTAGGATGAACAAGAAATTGAGCCATATCCTGAAAATAGGTTGTTTAAATTAAGTTCTGATTCTGTTTTTTCCTCAAGTATTTACTAACAGCTGGTTTCAAGATTATGCGTACCTCTCAATTCCCCTTCTTTATGGACAAAGAAGGTATCCCATTCTTTGTAATGATTTTTTACCTAGCATTAAGAAGTTGGTATATGATAATTGGCAACAACATTGTGATAGTTTGGTTCAAAATAAGATGAGAGAAATGATGAATGTCATATCCCCTTGGAGATATAATATGATGATCCAAAAGTAGGAGACTACTCTTTGTCGTCTTCGCGTTGGTCACACTCAGCTGATACTTGAGTTTCTGCTAAAGGGCCAACATCAACTGTATTGCGACGATTGTTTGGTACCTTTAACAGTGAAGCATTTGTTGACTGAATGCCCTAATTATTGCAACTTAAGGAATAGGTATCTGTTTGAGGCTCGAGATGAGGATGTCAGGTTCATTCTTGCCAAGATTCTTGGACATGTGTCCTACTATGCAAGTGGCATTTTTAGATTTATTTCAGAAGCAGGTCTTCTGATAAACTATTTAACTTTTATAATGACATCTCAACTTTTATGGTTCTAATTGAATATGCTTTTATTTTTTATATATAATAAATGATAACGGCATCAATGACCTTAGATGTCAGGATGCAAGAACACTTTATATCAATCAATCAATCAACCTTTTCTTTGTGGGTAGAATCGTTAATTATCAATTACAAAGAAGAGCTTCTTGTTTTAGTCTTGTTTAATCTTTAAGCCTTCCATACCTCAAAAGACATTTTAAATTTTATAAGAAATGATTTACGTAATCTTGTTTTACAATAATGTGATTTATATTTCTTGCTTTCAGCCCATTGTCATTAAATATATATTAAACCAAGCTTCCAGAGAAGAAGTGATATAAACATCGATTTAGTTTAGAAATAATTGTTTTAATTAAAATTCCTATTTTTAATCATTTCTGTTGTAACAATCTCTCTCTCTCTCTCTCTCTCTCTCTCTCTCTCTCTCTCTCTCTCTCTCTCTCTCTCTCTCTCTCTCTCTCTTGGGGGAGGGGGGGGATAGTGCAAAAATTGTACAACAATCAAATATCACTTCTTGTAGGCCTGCAGGTATTTTAAAGAAGTGATCTCCCCCTACAGGTCATGAATAGGATTCAACTCCAGCTTGATAATCTCATCAATCATGATTCACTTTTATGCAGAAAGATCTCTTTCAATCATTTCATCTTTGATAGAAGTTTGGTTTTTAAAACACTGGTTTTAACTTGAGTACTTTACGTTTCTTCAATATCATTACTCTTTCACAAATTTAATCCATTTGTTTCAAAAGAAGCATTCAACCATATTGATTGGTTGCATGCTTCATCTTGCCAACTAGATTCTAGTGATAAATGTTGATGCCTCGTGAGCAAGAGGTGAAGCCTCTTGTGAAACCCTGCCTCACTCAGCCAGTTAATAACCACTAACAATCAGTTGTAATTCAGGATTTGTCAAGTGCCCAAATTATAAAAATAGGTATTGTAAAGCAGTGGTTTGTATCAGTGAAACATAAGATTGGTTTAAGAATGTTTTTATTTCGCAAAGCAGTCCTTACTGAAGCAGGGATTGCTTTGTTTACAGCAGTCATATTGCCAAACACATGTTTCTTGTTTCACAAGGTACTCTTAAGAAGTGTGAAATGGGTGATGGATGCGATTTATCTGGTGTTGAAAGAACAGGTCACGTAGCCATTGAATATTTGGCTGCAAGCGGCCTCTCTCAGATGTTAATCCGTCTCCCTTTCTACCTGAATTGGCTGTTAAAGGCACTCTTCTCTGTCATTGCTTACTGTGTTGCATACTGTTTCTGCTTGCCTGATCACCTGTTCAGTATTTCAAGGCTTTTATCTAGGACAGCTCGGACTGCTCGCTCAGGTGTAGTACTTGTGATTCACTAAAATTAGATTAGATTTTTTGCATGCTTTGTAGTTAGATTTTCTGCTTGTGATATTGCTTGTGTTTTTAAAAGATCAGCTCCTATGAATTTAATGTAATATTTGTTTTGTATTATTGCTTGACTGTTTAACAGCATGATTGTGGTGTTTGTAGTAGTGAGTAGTCTATATTGTGTTTTTGTTTTCATAAGCTTTGCTACCATTGCAAGTTTCTGGGGCTTATTTAGCAACAATGTTTTTATTGAAACCTTTAAATAGAAAATTATAATTGATTAATTTGTTGTTTAAAGAAAGTTTTAAAATGAAATATGAATTGTGTTCTGTTGAGCGTTTTCATGAAAGATAACGACTGTATATTTTGGGAAACAAGACATGAAGAGAATGTTCGTCTAAAAACCCAACTTTCAGAAATTTTTATACACGGTATATGAGACTTTAATATTATTTTGCATACATAGAATCACAAAGTAAAATGAGATTTATTATCCCCTAGATTAGGTTAAAAAATGTCTTAAGAAATATCTATCACCATCTAGCTGTAAATGAAAGACAAGCCTTTTTGATATCAGTAATGAAGGAAAGATTTGAGATTTAGATACAGTAATGGAAAGGAAAGTTTTGAATTAGCAAATGGAAGTACTCACCCATGGGTTCACTTATCCAAGGCCTATTAAGTAGGGGCCAACGTAAAGAAAAAGGACCTGTCTGCGGTAGTTCAGGATCTAGAAGTACGTAGTTAGAGAGTTTGTGATTCTACGAGAGGAACTGGGCTCTGTAAGATGCAGTGAACGTTCAGAACCTTTACTTAAAGGAACACTAATGTGTGTAATTATGACCAGTATGGAATTCAGGCTTGTGTAAGCAACCGGCCAAGCAAGTCAGACTTGCCTACCACAAGCAAAGGGTCACTAGCTCTCTGAGAATAACACAGGAATTTAAATATGTCTAGATATAATAACTCATTACAGTGCTAACTTGTCATGTCAATATTGTTATCCATTCCGGAAAAAATAACTAATCTCTCTACTCATCATTAACTTGGCTTGCTCTTTAGACCGTTATGAAAATTAACATTATTAGTTCTACTTACAATTTTATACTCCTCACAACGGTATTTGAAACTTAGTACTTTCCCTGTACAAAAAAACTAAATAATTCAGTAGGGAAGATAAAATGTAAAAAAACTTATCACAATCTGCATTGTTTTAATACAATGGTGATAACAAGTAAAACAGGGACCCCCAATTAAAACTCAATAAACACTTAAACTGCTCATTAAGTGATTCCAGAACACTCCTTACTTGATTACCCATGAACAGCATGTCTGTATTTAAAAATTGATTTAAACATTTTAGTTTATGAATTACAATTATGAATCAAGACTGGAAATCAAATTTAAAACTAGGACAGTATTATTCAACAGATGAGTCATATAAGTCAGTACGTCTCTATGTTATAAAAGTTTTAAGTCCTAAATGGAAACTGGAATTTCTAGCTTTCTGAATCTGAAAGATATAGCCAGTCTGGAAGAGGCTGTTTCCAAAGATTTGGAAGAATAAGAAGCTTCCAGATTTACCTTACTCAAGTTATTGGGGCATTTCTGGGCAATGAGGTTTGGAAAGAAGATAATTCACACCTTCAAGGTTGCCTCTGTGTTCTCTCTCTTCATGTTCCTGTATTGTACCAAGAGAAAATCGGCTGATTTCACAGTTTGTTTACAAGTGGATTAAATGTAGGAATGCTGCATGTGGAAGGAGGACTCATTGTGTATGGACTAGTGACTACATTTACCCCTCTTGAATAAACCAGTAATGAACTAGTCAGAGTTTGCAAGAGAATGCTTACACATTGACAAAAGAAACGATGCAAACAATTGAGTTTAGTTGAAACTTTGTTCACCCCAACAAGATATGATATGCCACGCCATCCACCTATGTATTACGATATAATTAAAGAGCTCCTAATGTAGCGAATGGAAGGATATTAGGAGCCTGCCTAAACTCTCGTTTTTCTGCCTCACAATCTAGTTGTCTTTTAGAGTGACTAGTATTGCGGCATTCAAAGGTTTAGCAGTAGAAGGGTCTAAAGTAATTAAGGAATTCAAGATTCTGTGAAAGGCTTTCGGATCTGTAGTGTGCCACGAACTTCTAGAACCATTACTGAATGAAACACTTAAAACACTAGACTCAACTTGGGGAATTAGGTTTGTTTGGGAAGGGTGCGGGTCGGACCAAAGTTACCGTTTTAAGAGAGGATTCTCGGGACCTATGGACTATAGGAAAGGAAGGTACCGATGTTGAAGGCTTATGAAGCTCATTATTATTGAAAATTCCATTTAATGCTTTATACTGTTAACTTGTTTGGCAGCCATTAAAACGTACTTTCAAATGAGAGGTCTATAAGGGAAATGCAGTTCTCACAACAGTTCTTTAAATTACAGTATTGCCCCTGACATGATACACCAAAGGAATTTTGATAATGAACTTCCAGAAACAATTCCTGCCTTCAAACCTCTCAATAATTGCTAAGAAAACCAGGCGAAGACATCTTATTGCACAGTTATAAACAAACAATTTGGTGGAGAAGGTCTGATCAATACTGCAATTCTGAAGAAACTGAAGAGATAAAAGAGACTGTCATGTCAGTTACAATTTACCACTAAAATCTTTCATTTAGCATGGACCAGTGTTTACTGAGGGGAAGGAGATGGGAAAATTAAGAAATTTTTATGGGTAAAAGTCGATTAAACCGAGCTTCTGGAGAAGAAGAAATGTGAACTTTAGGGGAGTTTCATAGAAATAATAGACGAACAAAAACTTTCTGAGAAAGAGGTTGCTATTCATCCCCCCCTCCCACATACCTTTCCCACACTGAGAATTATTCAAGGTTTGAAGAATGTGGAAATTATCATCAGATCTACTGTATAAATAAAAAAAGTAGTATTTAAAGTTGGGTATATTTGATATTAGTTCATCATATGTTTAAGGAGCTTAGCTTTCCTTTAAATTTGGGATTTCATGTTAGCAAAATCGTTATCTGATTGTTGTAAATTATTTCCTTTCAAAAGATAGATGCCCCTATCAATTCCCCCTTTTCATTGCGGATAAACATGGCTAATTTGTCATTATTACTAAGAATTGTTGCTAATTTTAATTTTGTATAGTCTCTAAGTTTTCAGAACCTCAATATATTTTGGTTTGTATAAGACTAAACAGTTACTTAACCTTGTTATAGAATGTAATGCCCTCTTTTGAGCCCATCATTACTAATAATAAACGAAAGCCTTTAGTACAAAGTCAAAAGCTAATTTACTCATGGCTGTTTGCGGGTAATAATATAGAAGTGTTCTTGAAATACTTTCCTTGCAGTTAATTCTAGTGCTTAAGAAGGCTTTCTTTGAGTAGAGAAGGCTATGCTTATTGTTTATAGAGGGAATGATGACAGTATTGTACAGCCACTCCAAGCTTTGTCTTTACTACATCCTAATTGCAGTAGTTTAGTTTTGTTATATTAGAAATTTAATGCCATTAGCTCAGAAATCCATTTAGTTCTCAATTCAGAGTTAGCCTAGAGTTAATCTTTCAGGACTAACCTACCCTGTTTCAAACCTTAACCTAAATCCTCAAGTGGTTCTGGTACTACACAGTATCTCCCAGATTTAATATCCTGCCACAGAACCTCTCATTCAGAGTGTGGGGTCAGCACTACGAACATCAAGGGAGGCTCATGGAAATGAAGAATTTTGTTAATATCATTTTTATTTCTATACTCTTCTCATGTTCATACATATGCCCACCCTTCTTCCCAATTGGTGGTGATATCTTTAAAGGTAAAAAATGGGGAACTATGAGCGTGCTATGTATAATTAACCGCTAGATAGTTACAGTATACTGTCGGAGACGTATCTTTTTGAAAGGAAAGGAAGTGGAAAAGTTATTGATTTTGGGGGGTAAATGTTGATGAATCGAGCTTCTGGAGACAAAGCAATATGAACATCCGGTGAGTATAGAAATAACAAATCTTCTTATTAAAATTCTGATTCTATGCATAATCATTCTTCCTTATTTCTCCAACTAAACTCACAAGATAATTTTTTATAGAAATATTTTCGAACTTACAATATACAAATAATATTTATATTCCATACTTATCTAAATTTTTTTTTTCATTCACAATTATGAAAAAACATCTCTTAGGGTGATCATTATCTGAAATGCTCCAACCTGGAGTTCTTTTAGGTCTACGACTTGAATAGTTTTGAAGAGTAGTAATGACCAGACTCGAGGTGGTAACAGAGTTTACAAAAAGTCAAAAGATTAGATATTACATATGGATTACAAAACTGCCGAAGCCCGACACCCAAGGACGAAGAGTAGCCCTTGCTGACCAAAGAGAGTCATCATCGGCCTGAAAGATTTGTAGTGATTAGTGAAGCAGGGGGGGGATTGCTCTCCAAAATATACCGTGTATGTCATATTAATGGCCAAATTACTGTCTGCCAAAGATGAATAAGGAACAAAAGGAAAAAACCCACTTACATCATCGTTCAGTAGTATTGAGGACAACTCGTAACAGAGCGAGCACAAATCCGGGAACCAAACCATATACTGGGCTTGTCCCGGTTCCCGGATAAAGGGGATGGCGCAGTGTGCGTGGGACCGACAGAGGTCATGCCCAACGGGGTCGTTGAACGAGGCAGGGCATCCTTGGGCAGTACAACGGACCTTCTGTAAAAGAAAGGAGACATAAGTCTTGATGTTCCTTGAAACTCTGGTAAGGGGTTAAAAACCCTAATAACAGATGTTAGTTTAATGCAATATTGGTGCTTAAGGGAATTCAGTGAGAGCCGGAGCTCCATATTAAAACACATTAGATATAAAAGCACCAGCAATGGCAATGGGGCTGTATCATTTTAAAAGTGATAATAATGAAATAAGAATAAATAACCTAAAGCAATCTGCAGACCTCTGAGGGTCGGGGAAGCAGTGACAGGCCCGTAAAATAAATATAAAACACAAGCCGTAGCTAAAGGCAAGGCTAATATAAGTGTGAAGTGTATTGGCGATCTCCGGTGAAGCCGGAGGTCGATGAAAGGTCCTGAATAATACAATTGTGAATAATAATTCAATTGTGAATAATAATTCAATTGTGAAATTTATAAAACACAAGCCGTAGCTAAAGACTAAGGCTAATATAATAGTAAAGCGTATTGACGATCTCCGGTGAAGCCGGAGGTCGATGAAAGGTCCTGAATAATTCTATTGTGAATAATAACTCAATTGTAATAACAATGGATATTTGTGTGGATATGGCCGTGGCCTGAGACCGGAGTAAGGGCCACCGGAGGGTCGTATCTAAACAATATGAAGCCCGTCCCAGAGGGTTGTAAGTAAACAATATATATAACAATAGTTCCAAAGTCATTGAGAATCCCTCATGGCGGAGTAGAACTCAAGGCGGAGTGGAAAAATGTTCAGAACTACTCCCAAGCCGTAACGGGGAGAGGACGGAACTCGGGACCTAATAAAAAACGCTAACTATTGATAAGTAACCAAAAACTAAACAACTCGTAAGCTATCATACACCCGTAGAAGGAGGGGTGAGGGAGGGAGAACCCGTTGAACGCACAAAACGGAAAACGGGAAATCCGCTCACCCACCTGAGCTAAGAAAGAAAACGAGAGAAAGGGGTAACTCGTGACTGAGAACAGAAAACGGGAACCCCAATCTCTCGCTCCCTTGGTCACAAAATCAGGACTTAAAAAGCACACAACACTATTATACAGTGAACCCTCGTTTATCGCGGTAGATAGGTTCCAGACCTGGCCGGGATAGGTGAAAATCCGCGAAGTAGTGACATCATATTTACCTATTTATTTAACATGTATATTCTGACTTTTAAAACCTTCCCTTGTACGTAGTACTGTTAACAAACCACCCTTTAATGTACAGAACACTTAATGCATGTACTACAGCACCCTAAACTAAAACAGGCACAAATATTAAAGGCGATTTTATATCATGCGTTTCCTAAACACCTAAAAAGCACGATAGAAAATGGCAACCAATGTTTTGTTTACGTTCATCTCTGATCATAATGAAGAAACAAACTCATTTAGTGTACACATATATGTATAGGTTAGTTTTTGCATCGATTATATTGATTATACAGTATGTTGATTTTTTTATTACCAATGTTTTACTTAATTTTTCTTAGGACTTCCAAATGAAATGTTTTTCTTTATGACGCCGCCTGAAACGACGGCGTCATAAAGTACTGTACGCTCAGTAAACGACCACGCTCAGAACAAAGAAGGCATTTAACGCACATGATGAAAGTGATAAATAATGATATTTACAGTAAAAGCATTTACAAAATATGTTATTAGTACAAATATAATTTACCGTATCTATATAAAATCATACAGTACATACTGTACGTAGCAAAGCAGGAAAACAATTTACGAGAGAGAGAGAGAGAGAGAGAGAGAGAGAGAGAGAGAGAGAGAGAGAGAGAGAGATATTTTGTTTTACGTACGTAAATGTAAATCTTAAACAAAAAAAATATGATAGGTTACAACATGTAGACTTTTAAAACCTTCCCTTTAACTTAATGCATACAGTACTAAACTATAAAACAGGCACAAATATTAGAATGTTAGAATATTAAAGTAAAAAATAAAGATTGTTATTGTACTCACCACGAAAGAAGTTCAAGAAAAACTTGAATGATGATGGCGATGAATTTGCTGCACAGTAGAAATGATGATGATGAAGCTGATGATGTGTTCTACTGTGCAGCCGGGGTAGTAGTTTACGTGTCTTCAGACGGAGGTGTCTTTTCCTGGGACACCTCTTCAACTTCTTCAATTTCTTCCGAAGGCGTAGTAGCAGGAGGAACTGGCTCTTTTTTGCGAGGCTGGAAGAACATTGTGATCGGAAGTTGTTGCCGCTGCTTCTTTTTTCGATCTAAGAGCATCTTGTAGGGAGTCATTATGTCATCAACCTTGTTGCAGAATTGCATCGACCGAACCATATCCTCGTCCCACTCTTGCAACATTTCTTTCAACTCCTTCGCATGGTTGCAGGCCTTGGCAAGCCGTTCTAATGTTAAGCCCGTTTCTTCGACATTTTCTTGGGTCTCTTCCTGGGTTTCAATCTCTTCTTCGCTTGCCGATTTCGTCAGGTCTTCGAGGTCTGCGTCAGTTAGGGGCTGGGAATGGCAGTCCAACAACTCGTCGACGTCTTCAGTCGTCATGTTGCCAAACCCGTCACCTCCAATTATGGCAGCCAACTGCACAGATTTGCGTGTTGCAGAGTGTTGGATTTCAGCAGGTGTAAATCCCTCGTCGTCGTAAACAATCTGGGGCCACAACTTCTTCAGCTCGCATTCACGGTTGCAGGTTTCATCTCTTGCAGTGCCTTCTGAATATTCTGCAGGCACGTGGCTATGGTGTACTGCCGCCAGTACGCCTTCAAGTTAAAATCTTCATCCTTATCATCTTGGGCAGCATCCACACACGCAACGAGGTCCGCCAAGGTATTCTTTGTGTAGAGGGCCTTGAACGCCCTGATAACCCCCTGGTCCATCGGTTGAATTAATGACGTGGTGTTGGGTGGCAGGAACTCAACCTGAATGCCCTCATGCGACAGATCAGTTGCGTGTCCACCAGCGTTATCCATAAGGAGAAGGATCTTGAATGGCAAGCCCTTCTCTATGAGATATTTGCTGACTTGCGGGATGAAACACTGGTGGAACCAGTTGGAGGTCAGCATCTTCGTAATCCATGCTTTTTGATTATGCATCCAGTACACGGGAAGGAGATTCTTATTCTTATTTTTCAAAGCGCGAGGATTTTTCGACTTATAAATAAGCCCCGGCTTTAGCAAAAATCCAGCAGCATTGCCACACATCACGAGGGTAACGCGATCCTTGAATGCTTTAAAGCCAGAGGCTTTGACTTCCTCTTTGAACAGGAAAGTTCGCGACGGCATTCTCTTCCAAAACAAGCCGGTCTCATCCATATTAAACACTTGTTCCGGCTTGTATCCACCTTCGGCGATAATATTCTTGAATGTCTGGTTCACGTAAGTTTCAGCAGCGGCAGTGTCAGCCGAAGCAGCCTCGCCATGCAGGGAAACGCTTTTCAGGGCGAAGCGTTTCTGAAACTTCGCGAACCATCCTTTGCTGGCGGAAAAACGTTGTTTCTGAGGCTGGGAATCGGTGGATGTCCCTGGTTGAGGATCATCTGCATCATCATCTTCTTCAGCATGGTTGCCGTCGTCGTCTTGAGGTTCCTTTGCAGCAAAATTCTCATACAAGCTCAAAGCCTTTGTTCGGATGGTGTTCGTATCCAAGGCTATGTTCTTCTTCCGGCAGTCGGCAATCCACACAGCTAAAGCACCTTCCATGCGTGCGATCGTTTTTTTTACGCGTTGTAACAACTCGCTTCGCTGATCTGCTAAAGGTGATTGCAGCCGTCTTTCTAATGTTCGCCTCGTCCTTCTTGATATAGCGAACAGTAGATTCGTTGATTCCAAAATGGCGCGCTGCGGCCGCGTAACTTCTACCGTCTTTTAACATATCGAGAAGCGTAACCTCAGCAATCGTCATCATCCTTCGGTGGCGTTTAGGCTCACTACCAGCCTTAGTAGAAGCAGAACGCTTGGGAGGCATTGTACAGTAGGATTTAACAAAAAGTTCAACTTAAAAAGGTCGCACACAGCACAGATTAAACTTCACAAACTTAAGAACGTCTACTCAGCGATACGCCGTAAGAGAAAGTGGACGACCCGGGCCCGCGAGAACCTAGATGCTGCGGGTTGGAGATGAGGGCAAAACACCAATCACAGGCTAAATAACAAAACTTGAGTTCTGATTCGTCATCTATCAGCGCTTGAACCAATCACATCCCGTCTTACAGTATATGATGCGTAGGTTACCAACTCAAAGTACAAGATACCCCGCGTATACCGTACGTACAGTATTAATAATAATAAATAATGATAATAATACTGTACAGTAATAATAATAATAATAATGATAATAATAACAATAATAATTTTATTAACAACAACAACAACAACAATAATAATAATAACAATAATAATAATAGCTTTACGTATGTTATTTTATTCTTTTGTAGGATGTGTGTGTCTCTCTCTCTCTCTCTCTCTCTCTCTCTCTCTCTCTCTCTCTCTCTCTCTCTCGTACGTTTATTCGAAATGTGATTTTTGCAACAAAGAATATTATTGAAGGCAGTACTACGTACGTATACATACAAAAGAATCATGGAAAAGATGCACATCCATTACATTTGTAGTACAGTAGTAGCCATCAGCATCCTTACACCATTCTAATATGGTATGACTGCATCTGATTTGCGTTTCATGTTCGATTTAATTTTACTACGTACTGTATACAGTACTGTATTATCGTATGATCACATTCTCTTTTCGTGTTTTATTTCTTTCTGTGCTGAATTATATATCTTATGTAATGCAATGAACAATCAGTAAGAGCAGATATTACTAATTACAGTATTAATGGAATTACAGGTAACGAAATATCGTACTTGGGGGTCTTCAGATTTCGCGGTATTTTCGAAATTTCCGGAAAATCCGCGATATGTATATATATATATATATGGGTTATGGAAAAAACCCGCGAAGTGGTGAATCCGCGATGGTCGAACCGCGAAGTAGCGAGGGTTCACTGTAAACGTATAATGAAATTGTAACATCAAAATAAGACTACGAACGAAGAATAGCGTCTGCTAAAACCTAAATTAAAGGGAAATAGTCGACTGACGAATGTCCCGGTGGGGCGGGTACTAAACTATAATAAAGCTAGAACGCTATTCTTGTTCGCAGACTGGACTGCTAGCAAAAAGTACCATGGGAATAATAACGATAATAATAATGAAGGTTCAAAAGGCATAAGGCCAGGGACTTAACCAAGAACCTAAGTGACAGAGTACCAAACGGGCAAGCTAAGATGAACTCCCAGCAAGACAAGGGAACAAACAATGGCCGCCGACGGACGGGCCCAGACGGTAATGATAAAACAGACTATACTGGTTAGAAGACAAAAGCCCGGTACTACAAAAAGCTGTCAAAACAAACTATGGTACTTAACATTGGAATGGGTGAAGATGGAGCTTCGGTCATGACGAAATAAATCAACGAGTGTGAAAAAATGCCGAGAGCACAACAAATTACACACAATTCGAGCAGTCCAAAAAGAAGGATGTTGTTCAGATGGCGCTCGCGTCGGGGCGTGGGTGGCGGGACTCTGGTAGATTGACTGGTGCCTCTGTATCAGCCCATCCCTTTGACGAAGGAATTAACTAAATGGAAGACAGCCTGTGAATAGTGGCTTTCACGTGCCTTTGCTTTATACACGACACCCACAAGGTGCTCGCGCGAGGGTAGTAACCTCTGCATTCCATGCTTTTATCTTTCTCTGGTATAATTGGAAGTTTTATCAGAAAAGTATATTAGAAGGACTCCTTTTCACCGGGCGCCACAGGTCTCTCCCCAGAAATAGATTTTTCCTTCGTCAAAATCCCTTTTTTTATTACATATTTGAAGAGAATATATACACCTTCTACTAAAATGCAATAAAGCAGCATCAAGCAGGTTTCACTTTTACATATTTTGCAAAATCACAATTTCACATCTCAATCCACACTTGCCTGAGCTCAGTTGTGAGAAATCTCAATTAAAGAAATACAAAATACAAAAGAAGATTATGTGCTTCCAAATTATACAAATGGTTTTGATTAACAATTTAATATACAACCTACTTTCATTAAAAGCAGGTTACGTCAAAGTTTAGGCTTAGTAATTAGACCGAGTGACAAAGCAGCAATCATAGAGTTCTTAACACTTTATTTCTTTAAAGCAATTAAAACAAAAAAAGGATACTAACCTTAGACAGTTATGTTAACACATAAGCACCATAAGGAATTCAAACTCAAGTACTAGGCTAGACAGTTATATGAAAATTTTAGGACTCAAACTCAATAATGGTAATTATCGAGATCAGAGACATACGTCAGTATGAGAGAATAGAGGTGTCAGTAGCAGAAAGGTGTACCTCTGCAATGCAAAATCCGCCTTATGAATCCCACCTTGTGTACATATTATACGGCCGTGGCATGTGATAAATCACTAAACCTCATTCCCGAAATGCTTTCATGAAGATTTTTGTAATAAAAGAACTTTGAAGTTTATATAATCACATAGGATATGATTAAGAATATTCATATTTAATTGATAAAAACAGTTTCACAAAGAAACCCCTATTTCCTAAGAAGTAACATCATTTCGGAATCGAGATTCATCTCAAGTGACGTCACTTTCTTTCTAACCTCCACATAATATGCTTGATTATTCCTTCTAGAACCTTCAAAAGCCTTCTAGATTTCATACATCTTAATAGATTTTTCCTGCGCTATATACCGCATTAGATCTGTAGGTGTCGCAGTAGATTCCTTAGAAATCACAATTCATTTACGCTACTAATATCTATATGACTGAGCAATTACATAACAATAAATTAATGATAATAATAATAGATATAAACACTACTGTACTATTACTACTCATATCACCATAATTATTCCCAGTTTTGGAAATTTTTGAAATCTTTTCTCTGGCAGTTAAAATAATAATTATATATACATCTTTTTGCTTCTTGGAGTGAAGGTGATGTATGAATGGTATTCTAAGATTTGTTTTCAAAGGTTATATAATAGAACCCAATTAATGTGAATATTGATATTTTTAGTGTAATATATTTTTTTATTTCAATCAATAAGCATATTTTTTTTTTTACAGTACAGTAGATAAAATTTTTACTGACTTTTTTTTTTAGGTTCAGCATCAGTAGCCTTTATTATTGTGATGCCAGAAAAATTGAATTAATCAATCAGTAAATATACTTTTGAAATTAGGTGATTGTTATTAAAGCTCTAGTTTATTGACACTGTTATTGGTATGCCTATAACTTACCAAATGCATGGTTATCCATCAATAGGGCTTTTGAAAAGGCATATGCATATACAGTAAAAGCTTACTTAAACAAACGCTAAATAGCTGAAGCCAAGTAGGCTTTCAAGTTTACATATAATAAATTGTGCATGTATATATTGTTTCTGGCATAATATCTGTGATAGTAAAATATATTAATTTTGATACTTATCTGCAAGTCACTGTTCTATTATCTTAAAATTTGGAGTGCGAATGTTAAAAATGAAAGAAAATATTTTTCTTTCTTGCTCTCCCGTATGTTCTCCTCTTGGTGGTTAGCTGGTGTCTGATCACCCCATTTCAAGAAGAAGATATAACCAGATATCACCATCATACTAAATTTGCTAGTTTTATCTAAGTCATAGGAGACCTATATACCTCCTACTAACCTTTTGAAACCACCAGAGTAGGGTGGGAAATAGATTACTGACCTGTAAGTATTGAAGTAATACCTGCAATTTTTCTTAGCTCGTCAATCCGTTGTCTTCTCTTCCTTCCGCTGCTGCTTTTTAAATCTCTAGGGATCCATTCTGTTATTCTTAATGTCCATAAATTAAATGTTATTCTCATGATCTTAAATGACCATATCCATTTCTTCTCTTACATGTTCGTAGAATATCCTCTACTTTAGTTTGCTCTTTTTCTGTCTCCTAGTGTTATTCCCATCATTAATCTTTCCATAGCTCTTTTGAGTAGTAACTAGCTTATGTTCTAAGGCTTTAGTAAAGCTCCAAGATTCTAATGCATAAGATAATAATACTAGTAGGGCCATCTGATTAAATACTTTTCTTTTAAGAGAAAGTGGCATTTTAATTTTCATAATCTCATTTTGTTTAACAAAAGCTCTCAATCCCATGCTCATCCTTCTTTTAATTTTGGTCTCGTGTCCTTGGTAAACACTTACTGTCTGTAAGTCATTTAATTCAATACTTCTCCATTCATCATCTCCTACTTCACGCTTCATAGTCCTCGGCCATATAGGCCTGGGTCTTCCAACTATTCTAGTGCCTTGTGGATCCCAGTTGCATGTTTGTTGAACTAGTCTCTCACCGTGAGCTCATCCACATATGGCACTTGAGTAATCACTCTTATAGTTTTATTTCTAATCCTGTCCTGCCATGCAATGAGAAGCTGGTGATCACTACAAATATCTGCACCTCTATGGCTTTTTACATTTCTCTGAATCCTTCTTTCTTTATTAATGCTATGTGATCTATTAGATTTTTTTAAATTGCCACATGGTGAAGTTCATGTATATTTGTGGATGTCCTTTTGATGGAAAAGGGTACCTCCAATAACAAGATTGTTTGCGGTACAAAAACTTGTAAAATGGGCTCCATTTTAATTTGCAGCTTTGCCAAGACCCTCGACACTCATCACATTCTCTGTACTTTGATTGTTCCTTCCAACTTTAGTATTGAGATTACCAATAACAATTTTCATATCTCTTATCTGGGATCTCATCTTTCTTGAGGGGAATAATTTGTTGGTGCATGGAAAACTCTTAACACTTGTATTGCACTGATTTGATTTAAACTTTGCAAGTAACAATCTACTATTTACAGCTCTCCTCTCAGTTAATGCCTTTTCTTCTCTTGGTGTCATCATCATTCCTACCCCTTCTCTTCCAACTCTATCTGTTCTTCCTGAATAGGTATATACATATTGCCTTGGTCTAATCTTAAGATTTGCTTAGCAATCCCCTTACAACGTCTCACTTAGGGCCAAGATATCCAACTTATATTTCTTAAATTTATTTTCCACTTGCTGTAACTTTCCAATCAGATTCATGGTTTTAACATTCCAATTACCAATTTTAGATTTTTCTTAAATATTTATAAACCGAGAAATTCTTAAACACCCCGCTACGCCCGGAACTGGAGCCATTTTGTCATTTTCTCTTTCCATAGACTGACTAAATTCATAGAGGATTCATTGGCTAGATTTATCAAAGGATAGTCAGTTCCTTGTGATGCGCAATACCTATCTGAATAAGGCAAGTGACCCATGCTGGACCCTACTAATTCCAGTAAGATCATCTGCCAGGCATCAGGAGTAGTAGTCAAAAAGACGTCTTGTCTATCGCTTAATACCCAACCAGTCACCTTGCTGCCAGTGACTTCATCAAGATTTAGAGGGGGGCCATTTCCTCCACACCCAAAGTTATTACTCCACCATGTTGCTCATCTGCTTACATAACCGTTGGCACACATGGATTGCTAAGATATACGGCCTAGCGTGGTAATATACTGCCTTGCACAAAATTTGATTCGGTGAATTTTGAGGTATGACTGTATTAATAATTATGGTGAATGAAGGTTAATCATGAGTGCATGATTGAGATAAGGATGTCAAAAACCTGGGTAATGTATCTACTCTCCTGATACATTCCTCTGATTGTATTTGATTGTGTTCTTATATGAATCAGAAGTTTGGTAAGCCAAAACTGGTACAATAGAAATCTGAAAACACATGAGCCCTCCCTTGATTGGAAGTACGGATTTGATATTGTTTTGCTCCTATATTATGCCTTTAAATGATGAACTGTAATTATATTATAACTGATAGATACTTTATGTGAGTTAGGCAGGCTAGAATGTAAGTTGGCATACGTTTGACCAGAAGGTACACTCATATTTTTTCATTTTTCACTTGCTGTTTGAGCACTACTGGCATCAATAATACTAAACAAAGGACTAGATACTTGCCCTGAAATTTCCCCGGATTTACTTTTGTCTTTTCTCTCACTCTTTAAATTACTATTAAATGTTCATTTAGACACTTAACTTTACAGTCTGCTGTAGATTTATTGGAACACTCAGCATACACTTGATGCAAAGGTATGTGAATCTTTGTGCTCTAATAATAGCCTGTTCACACTGTATTTGACAAACACTTTTTTAAAACCAGTGGAATCTATACCTTGCTAATCTTGATTGAAAGGTCATATTTAATAGGTTGGCTAAGGCACCAGCCGTGGGTTGAGATGCTACTGCTAGAGACTTATTGGGTCCTTTGACTGCTCAGATAGTACTATTTTGTATCTTTCTCTGGTTGTGTCATTTTTCCTTTGCCGCCTCATATACCGAAGAGTCTGGCCTATTCTTTATATATTTTCCCATTTTCCTTGTACACCTGACAACACTTAAGGTAACCAAAAAATCCTTGTTCACCCAAGAGATTAACTACTGTACTGTAATTGTTTTGTGTTTACTTTGTTCTTGGTAAGGGTAGAAGAGAGACTTTACCTATGATAAGTAGCTCTTTTAGGAAAAAGACACTCCAAATTTTTTCTCTTGTCTTGTGTAGTGCCATAGCCTTTGTACCAGGGTCTTGCACTGTCTTGTGTTAGGAGTTCCCTTGCTTGA
Organism: Palaemon carinicauda; assembly: GCF_036898095.1. Taxonomy (NCBI): domain Eukaryota; kingdom Metazoa; phylum Arthropoda; class Malacostraca; order Decapoda; family Palaemonidae; genus Palaemon; species Palaemon carinicauda. The sequence continues at coordinate 5,605,209 of NC_090748.1, forward strand.
GGGTGCACTCAGGCACACTTTTCTATATTTATTTCCTTTCATCACTGGGCAATTCTATTTTCCCTGTGGGAGCCCTTGGGCTTATAACATCCTGCTTTTCCATCTAGGGTTGTAGCTTAGCAAGTAATAATAAAAATGATAATAACAAAAATTGAAAAATTCCAACAACAAAAATAAGCAAACAAATCGATGGAGCTGGAGTGGTCGATGCTCTTGCTCTGGGCGACATAGAAAGAATGGCAAACTTAGTGTGATGGTGCTATAAGGTTATACAGTATCGTCTTCTTGGTATAGGATGACCGGACACCAGCTAGATGGGCAGAGGGGATGGTTGTTAGGAGGGGATAGAGCAAAAACTTTTATTTTTATTGTTGAGCTTTGGAAGCTACAGCTCGCACTTTTAGGATATTAGCACAGTGACTCATAGGTATGAGTCGCCCAAATATTTTTTTGCTGAAGTAATCATATTTTCTATTTCTTTTTCTAAACTAAACATTTATGTGTTTTAGTTATATTATATATTAGTTACTAATCTAGGGAAATTTTTTTTTGTGAGGGCAAGGATATCTGAGAATACTTTAGTACCATTTTATCTTTATTTGGTTTATAATATCACAATCTCTTTTAGTTAAAAAGAATTGTTTTATGTGCATTCATCATTCTGTGTAAAATAAATACTAGAAAGAAAAATGAGAAGTAGGAAGTAGATGTTGATTACATTACCGAGGAGAAGGGATTTGATTTTTTGGGAGAAATTACCAATTGCTTAGCATAGTTAACAGTATAGTAGTTATTATCTTTTTATGGAGTAGAGAGATTTATGAAACACAAAAACATAATGTAGATTACAGGAATATTCAAGCATATGCAAGATACTGTTCCTCGAAATGATTGTCCTAATTATTTAATTAATTAATTAATATAAAGAATATTTGTAATCTAATAAGTTTTTTAATAATATTCTATAATTTATTTATGTCAATCTTTAAATGTTTTAGAGTTGTTTTTTAAGTATTCTTCCGTTTTGATAATAGGTAAACGTAGTAAAAAAGGACCAGCGTTAATGACAAAGATGATGAAGAAACGAAAGTTGAAGCGTGCTAAGCGAAAGACGCTCAATGAAGGCACTGTTATTAAAACTGGTGATCAGCTGGTCGTAGAGACACTTATGACAACTTCCAAAGCTGATGTGGTTTGGCAGGTGAGTTATATTCTATTTCAGTTGCATACATTTTCATCTTTATTTCTAACTTTTGCTTGGGATAACCATGTCCATTCAAGAGGAGCTGGGTGTATAGCAGTTAAAAAACTGGAATTACCGTGTATTACCAAGTTCCAGTTTATTGAGTAGAAATAAACTTGAAATAGCACGATTGTTAAGCAATGTAATGCCCATAAGATTTGCAAAATGTAAATAATTTGGTCATAGATGTTACATGAAAGATTAAAGGTTTGCAGACTTGTGTTAAATAAATGCTACAATGTAGGAGGAAGAGATTCGGATGTTGTAGCGGTTACCTGATATATTTTCCAAAGGAAAAGTTGATGAACGTGGTCTAAGAAACATACAATATGAATATGAGGCTTAGATTTGTAATTGTGCGAAGGGGTGTATTTGGAACTATTTTGTTCCAACATCTTATTTGAAACTAAAAGAAAACTGCTGGTACAAAGACTTACCTAATCTTGCCATGAGTGTAAGTATGACCCGTTGATTGGAGAAGAAAGAGGTTTTAAGAAGTAGAGGAAAAGAATATAAGAAAGAATTGGTTTGAGTCAAAGATATATGAAAGTTAGAAGTACTTAAGATGGAAAGGAAGAATCGAAGGGTAACAGGAAATGCTTGCTGATACTTAAGAGAATAGGAAAGGGATGTACTGTATATAACTGGTTTACTGAAGGAAAAGTGTAATGACATGTCAGAAAGTATGATTGTGTGTAAGACTTATTTGTATGTTGGGTACTAAAATCCACAATTATATGTGTTGTATATTTAAAAATAGCAGGAGCTTTCGCACTTTTTTCAAAGTGTCCCTTCAGCTGAGAGGCAGTTTGAAAAAAGTTTGACTTTCACAGCCCATGGTAGGAAACATTCTTTACATTATATATTGCTATTCATCTTGTGTAAACTACAGGTATTTAAAAGTTCATAAGTGCACCTCCACATGAGATTTTTATGTCAGTTGAATGTATCCCAATAGGAGTTACTAATTTTCCTTTTCTCTTAGTTAGATCAGTTTTTACTATTTAGTTTTCATCCATTCTGTTTGGTATTACTCCATACAGTTGTCCATTTTCTTCAACTTATCAAATTTTGTCCCTCTTTTAGAACCAAATCTTATGGGCAAGTGATGGGAGGGATTTGAAATGCAATTTAGTGATCTTATTTAACTCATTTATTTTCACAACAATGAATATAATTCCAGTACATAAAAACACTTTCAATTAGTTGTAAGTATTATAATTTTTTATAAAATTATGTTAAAGGTAATTAAAACTTGCCATATGATAACTTTTGTATTCTTCGTGTAGTTACAATTTGAAAGTTATAAAATAAAATTTAGTGTGGAGCTGGTCAATATAATATGCTGTACTGTATATCTTAAAATAAACAAAATTAATTGTTTCAGGATGGGTCTTTAGAGAAATCTATACTTTCTACTGTTCTCTACCCAATCCATCATTTAGATGACCAAGAATTTTTCCCTGGTGACTTTGTAGTAGAACAAAGAGATAATAGCACCATTGATCCTCACGAATATGGTGTCGTGCAGAAGGTCGATCATGCCGGGAGAACATCCATTGTTAAGTGGTTCAGGACTTACACTGCGGGGAATGAACCTCAGTAAGTGACAAATCTTCATTTTAATTCATTCTAATTTTTTTTTATACTTAATCATTTTTAATGTTTGAGTTGCATGGGAGATTAATATCACTTGGCATTGCCAAAAGTAAAGAATCCAAAGGAAGGTAGTGTTCTGAACAAGGATAAATACAGAAATAAATCTTTAGTGTTGGATAAGAGGAAGATTTTCACTTAGAAATCAGATAGGCTTTAGAAACAGAATTATGAACATTATGAATTTCTGTGTGTGACCGCCAAGAAAATTCTTGACAGCTTGTGCACTCAAATCTGGATAAAGTCAGTTGATGTTTATTTATGTTTAGTTAAATACAAGCCATTCATACCACAATCATTGTAAACATTATACTGGCTTAGACATTAAACGAGTTCACTCCATCCTAATCTATCCTGTAGTCTGATTTCCTGTTGGGGTTAGATCTTTATCATTCACATTTCATATAATTCCCAGGGCCTTCCTATAGTCTTTATATTTTACTCCCTCCATATTTCCCTTTTTTTGCTTAGTAGCTGTTCTTCTTTCCTTTTCATTGTTATTTTGATTAATCTTACCTCCAGGTCACAGTTCTTATATCTTTTGAAGCGCAGCTAAATCAGTGTTTAACAAAAAGATTATTTACACATCATATTCTCTGTGGTAGCCTGTTTAGGAGCCCCAATCCAGGGAAGTAGCCCTTAAATGGAGCTCCCACAGCACCAGCCTATTGGTTTATTTAATCTTTTCATCAAAAGGAGTCACATGATGCAAGAACAAAGTACAGTGAATTATCATTATTATAGTATTGAAAGAGTTCTCGTTTTTTTCTTCATAATTTTAAAGTTCTTTAGTACGAGGGATATTTAGGTATTTATTGTACTGCTTACCTGATGTTAGTTGTTTTATTTTCAACATAGTAGTTTATGGACACTGGTAACTTGCTAATGTGCCGGTTCAGTGGTTGCTTGGCTTGTAAAATGACAAATATTTTGTTTGGGTTTTTTTGTATAGATAGATATTTGGTTTTCATTTCTGTTTAGCCATTTTATTTTCTTCTCAATCTTCTCTGATGGATGTACCGCATATTACCGTGTAAAGGACGACCCCATGTAAAGGGTGAACCCCAAAATTTCCTTTAAAAAAAGTGTTTTTATCATATACTCCATGTAATGGGCGAACGGCAATTTCAAGGCCAGCCTAATGCTACTAAATTTTTATTATAAATATTTTACCCCACATAATATAATCTTTATTTATAATAACATCTTTACTAAAAGCTCTTAGTATTATTAGTAATCACTTGCATGTGTAAATGCGTTTATTTGTTCATCATGATCGGCGAGAAAATGTAAACAAACATTGGGTTACAGTTCTCTTGCTTGTGGGTACAATCAGGCACCCTATTCTATCAGTTCGCTTATTTCCTTTCCTCACTGGACTATTTTCCATGTTGGAGTCCTTGGGCTACTAGAATCCTGTTTTTATAGCTAGTAAATATAATACCTGTAATAATAATTATTATTACTGTATTTCCTTATTTTGATGAATCTTACCCTTGAGTCATATTGCTAATATCTGCAAAGTACAAGCTTCTCCACCTTGATAAAAGAAAAATTATCAAATTTTTCTCCTAGCCCTTATATCCATCCCCTCCAGGGAACCAACCAGTATGGTATTGCACTCATGCTCCTAGGTAACCCCCTCTCCCAGTGGTCTCCAAGTAACACCCAAGCCCCTTACTCATTTTATCATGGTTGTAGTCGACAGTTGACAATCATCTCTCTCCATTAATGGTGTTGTTTAAAGTAATATTTCACCATACGTCTTTAATTACGGTAGTTCCCTGAGTCCCAACGTAATTGGATTTTCGACGTAAGTCAGATTTTTGCCTTATAAATTGACACGTTTGTTACACATGTATTGAACACGGAAAATACTTACAACCTGTGATCAACATATAAAAACCCAATGTTTACATCAATAAACATCCTTGTGAAGTACAGTCCAGTACTTTATGGTACAGCACTTCATCAGTATTACGATATAGAAATTAATACTTATGAATGAGTGAAGTAAAGTTGGAACCGACGTATGAAAAACTGACGTAAAGAGAGATATTACTGTATATTATTTCAATGAATCTTCCCCAATGTTCACATTGCTTTTTCCATAGAAGCTTTGTTTAATTGATATTACCTGTGAATTTTTATTTTAAATTTTAAAAATTCCTATTTAATTTCTCTTCAATTGACAAATGCTTCTTGTAAAGTAATGAAATATTCAATTGGTTAAATGTAAATAGCCATGTACTGTAGTGACATGCCGGAATGTCAGTCTCTCTCTGTTATTTCAATTTCTATGCCATAGTGGTTTAACAAAGGCACACCCCTTATTGTTAGAACTTTACTGCATTTTTAGTTATCTTCCTCTGCATTCCTTAGCAATTACTGGATGGAATTTTCAAAAGAATTGTTTAAATAACCATTGTGAGGAGTGAGTTTGCCTCATGGTCCATTTCATGGAAAAATATGTTCCAATGGTTGCGCGTTAATTCAAAATTTCAAGGCGCTAAAGGAAACTTGCATTTGATTTAGGGGTAAATCCAGAGATGATTAGGCTAGTTGATTATAGCGGGCAGGATGACAGTAAAGAGATGCCAACTAAGTTGTGTAATTCACTTATCCAGCAAAGTTTTTAGTGATGAGCTTCAAAAGCTCCTAATATCTCTAGCTTTGTTAGATATCCACCAAATCTTTACTTAAAGGCTGTAATTCTGATCATACATAAAAGTTCTGCCAGATCACTACACAGTATAGATTTGAGATTCTTTCAAAGAGCCTCTTATGATTTAATTGCTTTAATCCCTTCTCCAGCAAAATTCATGTGTTTCCACAACCCTAGTTGCTCTTATAAACTAGAATGTGAGGCAGAAGACCAAGTTGGTAATTTAGATCCTAATATCCCTCCACTTGGTAAAATACAGTAAGTGCTCTTAAGCAACCTTATTCTACATATGTAGATGGTGTAGCATATTGTATGATTCCCATAGATCTTGATGGGGTGAACAAAGTTTCATCTAACATCGATTGTTTGTGTCATATTTTTTTATTGCAGTGCACTTGCAAGTTTGGTCACTAGCTCGTTTAACGGTTAACTCCAACATGATAAATGTAGGCACTAGTATGTGTACTGCTGAGTCGATTCCCTTTCATACATGAGCAGCAGCCCCCATATCCAGTTGTAAACAAACCGGGAAGTTGGCTGATATTTTCTCAGTTCATCCTGCTACACAGAAAAATGAGTAGGGAGAACACATGGAAGCAGATCTCGAATGTGAGGAAGTACCTCTTTAAATCCTTACATAATCTTATTGCGGATAAATACCTTAATAAGTTGCCTGAGGTCAGTTCAGAAGCTGTTTATTCTCCCTAGTTCTTGGAGGCAACTACTTCCAAGACTATTTATATTTCTCAGTTCTCCAACTCTGTTGGAGATTGAATTAAGGGATTTTGACGAAGGAAAAATCTATCTCTGGCGAGGAACCTGTGTCGCCCAGTGAAATGCTCCTTAAAGCACCATTTTAAAGGTGTGAATACTGCTAAATATACCAGAGAAAAAAGTTGCATGGAATGCCAGGAATATATCCAGCTCCCTCACCTCTAAAGGGTGTCGGTATTAAAACTGGGGCGAATAACACCACTACCAGAGGTTCTTTTCCAATTAGACTTCTCCCTCCTCAAAATCCCCCATTAATAAATTGTTGTATCAAAAAGAAAAAAAGGGCTAGTGATTCTAAATCTCGTTTAGCCCTTAAGCCTTCTATACCACAGAGACATTCTGACTTGTAAAAGACTAATCAGTTACCTAATCTGTTCTAGGTTCCAATTTAATTTTCTGTCTTTAGAACATCATTACTCCTAATAAAGGAAAATCTTTAAATATTGGGTTTACAACCTGATTGACTACAGAAGAGAAGTGCTATTTGTGGGTAATCAAGTAGGGGGAGTATTCTTAAAGCACTTTCCTTTGCAGATTCTATGATTGGGGTTATTGTTAGTTTTCAGAATAGAAATTTACAGGACATCAAAATTTTTATTTAATTTTGGATTATCTAATTTGTCGAGATAAAACTGCTTCATATGGGGCTTCCGAGGGTTTATCACCTTGTGTGTGTTTTGTGTTCAGAAGAAAAAAACTGGTGTATGCTTATATGGTGGTGTCAATTTCTGAGGCACAAAAAGTTATTTATTTCATATCCTATTTGAAGACATGTTTTAAATGTAATAAAATTGGATAATGTGGTTGTTCAAGCAGAGACCAGAACTCAAACTGATGTTTGAGGTCTATTTTTAGGAATACTTGAGTGTCCACCTTTAGGCCAAATGCTTCAACATGAGAATTATTGCGAAGGAGTCCCTTTTATTCCAGTAGTAGAACATCAGGAGTCTGTTCTTGTAGATGAAGCGGTAGGTTTACCAACGGACTCAAAGACCTTATCGTAGAATGGTCCATCACAGGAAATTCCAGTAGCAAGAAAACTTTCTCCACTTCTATCCTATTTTGTAAAGCCTTCATCTTGATCTGTGGGTGCTTACTGTGGTCAAATAAGGTTACCAGTTATCTTATCAATACAGCAAAAGCTCAGATTCAACAACTGGATATTGTGAACCTTCTCCAGGAAAATGTGATAGAAGAGGTCTTAAGTTTTATAACAGATTATTCATAGTACCCTAAACTTCAGTTGGTTTAAGACCAGTTCTAGATGTCTTGGCCCTCAACAAGTTTACAGTTCTCACAAAGATTTTGATGGAAACACCCTTAAGAATTCTGGTGCTCATAAGATAAAAGATTGGATGTTCTCAATAGGCCTCAGATGAATATTTTCACATTCTGATTTATCTTAGTTCTAGAACGTATCTTCGAATCGTCACCGGGTCAAAGATTTACAAATATAAATGCCTATGTTTCGGGTTTAGGACTGCCCCTCAAATGTTCATCAGAATGATAGCCCCCATCTCAAAATGATTAAGAAGTGTGGGACTAAGGGTTATTTTATACCTGGAATATTGACTAATGTTAAGCAATTCATTGAAAGGATTCGGGTTCAGCAAATCTGGTTAGTCAGGTTATTGGATTGGTTGGGATCCTGATCAGTTTAAAGAAGTCTTTTCTGGTTTTGACTCATAAGATTCTATATTTGGGAATGGCTGTAGCAACAATTACTTTAAGGGTTTTTCCATCGTAGAAGAGAGTTCAGTCCTTTCCTCTTTTGTTGCAAGAATTCACAATATTGAAATGTGGATAAATCTACTAGGGACCATAGCTTCCTTAGAGAAATTTGTTCTGCTGGATAGTCTAAAGATGAGGGGTTTTCAATTTCATCTCAATTTACATTGGAGCAGGACAACCAATCTCGACACCATCTTAATTCAAGTAATGGAAACCAACTTCTGCTGAGTTGGTGGGACAATCACGGGGAGTTTCTTTGTTTCTTTTTCTGTTTGCCGATGTTTCACAGGAAGGATGGGAAGCAACTCGCAGTAGTCAAATTTGCACATCAATTGCCTAGAGCTGCTTGCTATACTCAAAACTCTTTAGGATCAGGAACCACTATTGGTAGGGTAGTCAGTGGCTGGGTTTACATACAACACGATAGCACTAGCCTACATCCGGAACCAAGGGGGCACAAAGTCTCCCTCCCTGTACCAGATAGTGGAGGTGCTGATACCCTTGACAAATTTAAATGATAAGCCTCCTTCCTCAGTTTTTTCCAGGAAAATCAAACATCTTTGCGGACCAATTAAGCAGTAAGAATTAGATTCTGCCAAATATATTGTGTCTACATCTATTTGTGTCTAGAAATTTGGAAATGGTGGGGTTGCCCGAATGTAGACATGTTTACAACATCACAAAAAAATTATAAGTATTTTGTTCACTTGTGCTGGATCCCTTAGCATGGAAAATAGATGCCTTGTTGAAAAAATGGTCGAATCTGAATCTTTAGACATTTCCAATGTTTGCCATGGTTTGGCAGGTGATAAAGAAGTTTGGGAACTCTGCAAACAGCAGGAAGATGTTAATAGTCCCTTTCAGGCTACAAAAGGAATGGTTCACAAATCTGTGGCCTCTGTTGTTGGATTCTCCAAGAAGATTACCGTACAAAGCCAATCTGCTCAGACAACCAATTTCATCTAAACCCATCCATGCAACAGCTAACCACATGAAGACTATCCACTTTATTCTCAGAAACAAAGGGTTTTCACAGCCCCCTTGAGTATATATTCTAGGTTTTAAAAGACAGTTAACCAATAATTTATATCAAAGAGAATGGAATGTTTCATTTGATTGGTGCAAAGCTAGAAGTGTGTCAATGACTAGGACTAGCTTAAACATTATCTAAAAGATTCCTGGTTTGCTTATTGAGATTTCCATGCCCTATGGTGGCTGCTGGTGATGTCTAATTACTCTTTAGTTCAATTCATTAATAATTCTCTTTATCTATGAGAATGTGGGGATTAATTAAGTATATAATTAAAAGTATCATTTATGGACAATGTATGGTCCAGTATTTTAGATAGCTTAGAATACAATCTGGTGTCCCATATTTCAAAAGTATTTTGAGACACTTTGTTAGAAGGAACCGTATAAGATGAGTAGAATATTAACCATAGTGTACTACATTGATTTATAAATGACCTATCTCTTTCCTTTACTGGTGTCCACCTCCATCGGTGTGTGGGAGTTGGGAATATGAACATCAGGGGAGATTCATAGAAATAAACAGAATATTGATAAGAATTTTTCTTATTTCTATACTCACCTGATGTTCATATACAGTACATGCCAACCCTCCTATCCACTGATTGGTGTCAAGAGGGTAGGGAATAATTTTGTCTTCCAAACTCAAATAACAAAGAAAGACTGGCACGTCACTACTTGACTTCTTATCATTAACCTCTATAATGTTTAATTACTGTACTAAAGGTATGTGATAATTGAAGAGAAAGAAAATGAGAAATTTTTTAAATTTCTAAATATTTTACTGATCAATATCGATCAAACCGAGCTTCTAGAGAAGGAGCAATGTGAACATCAGCCGAGTATGGAAATAACATATTTTATCATTAAAATTTCATTTGTTTTTTTGCTTGATGTACATAGGATATAGTTCAAGATTGGCTAGGAATGTCCTCTTGTACTTTTATGGCTAGGTATGTCTTCTTGTGCTTTTAAATGGGTTTTATGCCAAACTTTGTGGGTTGCTTGTTATTAGGACACAGACTGTCATAGCCTTGTGCCATGTGTAGGGGCAATAATTTGAATTGAGAAAAGATGTATGAAATGCTCCAATTGTTCAGATAAAAAATTGGTGTCTAAGAAAGTGCGCTATAAAAACGATAGGTGTAAGGAAAAAGAAGGAAGTAGTGTTTCAGGGTAAAATTAAGACTAGGCTAATACTCCTTTGTCTCTTACTTCTAGCCTCGTGAGGTCTAGTCAGGAGGTAGAGCTTAGTATTCAAGTACCATTTGAGAATTTGGATGTAAATGTGCTAATTGATGGGCTTGGATCACAATTGGCCTCTTGTATGGAACAATTTTCTTAATTCTATCAAATCATCCTTTGGTATTCCTAATTCATCTCTTACTATTTCATTAGACTACCTATTCTAATATATACTGCATATTCTCCCTTTTACTGGTTTAATAATTTGAGGAAATAATTATTAAGTATCTGCATTGGCAAGTAATGTTGTTATTTAGAAAAAGTGTTCTTTGAAGCGCCAGTTGTAGTTTGGTAGGGAACTTTGAATTTCAAGGTGGAAGCTGTTTAGCTTATGTTGTTCATTATCCTAACAATCTGTAAGGAGAATTATATAGCTTGGGTTATTCTTCATATTACAATTTCTCTTATTAATGAGTTGTAGGTCATAGAAAAGGAAAGGTTTACTTTTGATTCATTCCATGGTAAAAGCAATTATGGAATGGTTTTAGAATTGTAAGGTCGTATTTATTGAAATTTTTTTTATTTAAATGTTTAAGCTTATAAGTGCCTGTATTATAATTTTTATCATTTTCTCACCTCCAGAAATATGGTGGTCAGCTATGTGACTCACAGGTAAGATTCATTGAAATAAGCAGAATTTTATAATAAAGTTATTAATTTGATACCTGGGAGTCACATAATTTCTCTCCCCCTCCTTTCCAATTACATTGATATGATAGTTATTACAAGTCTTTTAATGACTGGTGGAATGAGTAAGGGGGAATTGAGTGTTTGCTAAGGTCTATCAGGCATGGTTTCTGCCCTGCTGTATAAGTACAGTAATTCATTGGTTGGTCTCCTAGAGGGGAAGGGTGTAGTGGTTGAGAGAGCATTTTTTTTTATTTTGTTTCAGGGCAGAGAAGTTCACACAATAATATTAGCTATGTGACTCCCAGGTAAGTATCTAAGTAATAAATACCATTATCAAAATTCTGTTTATTTCTGTAAGTAATATAATCCAAGCAAGAAAATTACAGGAAGCATTGAACAATCAACATTGAGCACTGTATCCCATGTCATTGTTACATATAAATTTCTTTATATTGGCTGGATAATGAATGTTTACTAAGTATGATTTGTTTACAGGTATACTGAATTTTAGGGGGAAAAATATCAGTGAATCCCTTATAGCTTAATCAACACAGGATCATAATGGAATAATAAAGCTATCTCTCTCTCTCTCTCTCTCTCTCTCTCTCTCTCTCTCTCTCTCTCTCTCTCTCTCTCTCTCTCTCTCTCTCTCTCAAAATGTAGGTATACTCTGTTAAAATCACACACAAATCATTTAATTTCTGGCAGCAATGGGTGAAATAGAACATTTTGTTTATGTAGGTCTTCAAATACTGCTTAGTAATGTCACCTAACAAAACATTGAAACTGCCTTCATCCAACAAGAATAAAATTTATACATCTGACATGTACTGTTACCAACCATACAGGGCTAGATATTTGACATGAGCTTTTAAAGGAGAAAAAAGATATTGAATTTCAGGTATGTCTGAATTAACTAAGAAGTGTATAAAGAACAGGAGTTGGATTATTTGAACGCTTTCTAGAAATGTGTATAGAAATAAAACTATTTTCTTAGCTCTGCTTTATTGGTTATTTTGCGTCTAAAATTTTCTGATTATTATATTCTCTCTCTCTCTCTCTCTCTCTCTCTCTCTCTCTCTCTCTCTCTCTCTCTCTCTCTCTCTCTCTCTCTCTCTCTCTCTCTCTCTCTCTCTCTCTCTCATTATTTTATTAAACACCTGGGATACTCTGTTATAATTGAGTTATGTATCTGTGATTACAACAGTAAATGATCCTAAATATCAGAATATTTGTTATATTTTATTCCTAATGTTCTGTTATATTATTCGACAAAATATCTAGACATTGGATTTTCATAATTTGATTAATATTTTCAGACCACAGCTATTGAGTGAACAAGAAGTTAGTGTATATGATCTTCGTGACCACCCAGATTTCCGTTATCGTCCAGGCTCGGTTGTTATACGAGTTGCAAACTTTGAGGAAAATCAGACTTGCTCAACTGGTCAGGTGCTTGATAACTTTCCCTCTGGAGAAGTGAGTAGTGACAGTTTTATAGTTCAAGTATGTTTTAGGAATTTTCATCTTTTAGATAGATTCCCAATACTGTACAGTATGACCAAATAACAAAGAATTTTCTAAAATATGAGGCATCAAAAAGGGATTTTGACGAAGGAAAAATCTATTTCTGTGCTCGACCTGTGTCGCCCAGTGAAATGCTCCTTATAGCACCATTTCTAAGGCATAAATATTGCTAAATATACCAGAGAAAAAAGGATGCATGGAATGCCTGGAATTAACCCAGCTCGCTCACGTGTATGAGTGTCGGTATAGTTACTGGGGCGTGATAGAACCACGACCATAGGTCCCTCACCTGTTAGACCTCTCCTTCATCAACATCCCCTGGAACTACGAGGTGCCGACCTACACCCGACTGCTGCCTTCTACTACGACTATCTTCCCCTCACCCCTACACCTCCCCACCCCCCTACATTCATTCCTCCTTAGCACCAGTGAAGGTTCAGACGTGTTTTTCATTGCTCTGTGTTGTGAGTTTTTGGAAACAATTGAGTCACTCTATGCTTGAAAATTGTTTGTTTTGCTGTATGTCAATGGGTGTGGATTACCTTTCTTCATTTTGTTTGTACAGTTAGTGAAAACCAAGTATAATATGATTGAAGGGGGTTCTAACCAGTTCTGGTCAGTTAAAAATCTGACATATAGCAAATTAGCTAAAAATGTAAAAACACATTCTCAAACACCCAAAGGATATGTGGATATGTGTACTGTATTTTTGAGAAATCGATGTTAGATATGAAATGAGCGCAAATGATATGGGAGTTACCAAAGCAAGTAAAAAGCCTTGCTCTAGAAAATTCCATAAACCACTTAGTAGACTCTTTAATAACCTTAGATATATACTTGTCAATAAAAGTAAGTTACTGATGACCACAACATTTTGCTCATCATGTTGTGTCCAGGAAGTGAGGAGAGCACTAGATGAAACGAGAGTAGGAAAAGCATCTGGTATGGATGGTGTGAAAGCTGAGATGTTGAAGGAAGGGGGTGTGACTGTACTTGAATGGTTGGTGAGATTGTTTAGTATGTGTTTTGTGTTGTCAATGGTACCAGTAGATTGGGTTTGTGCATGTATTGTACCACTATATAAGGGTAAGGGAGATGTGCATGAGTGTTGTAATTCAAGAGGTATTAGTTTGTTGAGTGTAGTTGGAAAAGTGTTTGGTAGAGTAATGATTAATAGGATTAAGGATAAAACAGAGAATGCAATCTTGGAAGTACAGGGTGGTTTTAGAAGAGGTAGGGGTTGTATGAATCAGATTTTTACAGTTAGGCAGATATGCGAGAAATATTTAGCAAAAGGTAAGGAGGTGTATGTTGCGTTTATGGATCTGGAGAAAGCATATGATAAGAGTTGATAGGGAAGCAATGTGGAATGTGATGAGGTTATAAGGAGTTGGTGGAAGGTTGTTGCAAGCAGTGAAAAGTTTCTACAAAGGTAGTAAAGCATGTATTAGAATAGGAAATGAAGTGAGTGATTGGTTTCCAGTGAGAGTGGGGCTGAGACAGGGATGTGTGATGTCGCCGTGGTTGTTTAACTTGTATGTTGATGGAGTGGTGAGAGAGGTGAATGCTCGAGTGCTTGGACGAGGATTAAAACTGGTAGGCGAGAATGATCATGAATGGGAGGTAAATCAGTTGTTGTTTGCGGATGATACTGTACTGGTAGAAGACACAGAAGAGAAGCTTGACCGACTAGTGACAGAATTTGGAAGGGTGTGTGAGAGAAGGAAGTTGAGAGTTAATGTGGGTAAGAGTAAGGTTATGAGATGTACGAGAAGGGAAGGTGATGCAAGGTTGAATGTCATGTTGAATGGAGAGTTACTTGAGGAGGTGGATCAGTTTAAGTACTTGGGGTCTGTTGTTGCAGCAAATGGTGGAGGGGAAGCAGATGTACGTCAGAGAGTGAATGAAGGTTGCAAAGTGTTGGGGGCAGTTAAGGGAGTAGTAAAAAATAGAGGGTTGGGCATGAATGTAAAGAGAGTTCTATATGAATGAAAGTGATGGAGAGACAGAAATTGAATGTGTTTGAGATGAAGTGTCTAAGGAGTATGGCTGGTGTATCTCGAGTAGATAGGGTTAGGAACGAAGTGGTGAGGGTGAGAACGGGTGTAAGAAATGAGTTAGCAGCTAAAGTGGATATGAATGTGTTGAGGTGGTTTGGCCATGTTGAGAGAATGGAAAATGGCTGTCTGCTAAAGAAGGTGATGAATGCAAGAGTTGATGGGAGAAGTACAAGGGGAAGGCCAAGGTTTGGGTGGATGGATGGTGTGAAGGAAGCTCTGGGTGATAGGAGGATAGATGTGAGAGACGCAAGAGAGCGTGCTAGAAATAGGAATGAATGGCGAGCGATTGTGACGCAGTTCCGGTAGGCCCTGCTGCTTCCTCCGGTGCCTTAGATGACCGCGGAGGTAGCAGCAGTAGGGGATTCAGCATTATGAAGCTTCATCTGTGGTGGATAATGTGGGAGGTTGGGCTGTGGCACTCTAGCAGTACCAGCTGAACTCGGCTGAGTCCCTGGTTAGGCTGGAGGAGCATAGAGAGTAGAGGTCCCCTTTTTGTTTTGTTTCATTGTTGATGTCGGCTACCCCCCAAAATTGGGGGAAGTGCCCTTGGTATATGTATGTAGTACATTACACCAATTTTTTTATTCTACACTGTCCACCCCCAAGAGTACTGTACATATTATAAGGCGGTACATCTTATTTACTGTACTGTACCAGAAAATATGATTAACTACATCTTTGTTTGGTAACCTCCTTCTTATAGGAACCAGTTTCATGCAGTACATGTAATATACATTTTATTGTAAAACTGCATCATGATGAAAGCCATATAAACTAATAAACTAAGGATTTTAATCATAAATTTTTTTTTTTTTTATGTTCTAAAGTTTGCATCATCCACCTTATAACCTAAGAAGAAGTCTTATAATCTGACAGAAATTATTGTGCTGAACCTGGAATAGCCCAAATTATATTTGATTTTAATGACTTTTTTTTTGGTTCTGAATCATAGCAAATTTTAAATTTTCAATATTTAACTTAGCCGGTGATTATATAGCTGCAACTCTGTTGCCCGACAGACAACTCTACGGTAAAAACTCGCCAGCGATCGCTACACAGGTTGCGGGTGTGCCCAACAACGCCATCTGTCGTCCAGATACCCAGTACTCAATGTAAACAAAGACTCAATTTTCTCTCTGTCGAGCTATCGACAAGACGTACTTACTCGCTATTGCTAAACTGGAGTTTTTTCACAACTAATTGGTGAAGTACTTTATTCTAGTTTTGAGCTTTCGCTATGCAGGTGTTTTATCTTCATCTTAAATCTTGAACTCGTTTTGGATAGATTTAATTATGGTGACAAAGAGAGTATGGACTTTCTTTCACTTTTAAATGGCCGACCCTTCCCTTAGACGGAAGTGTGTTTAGGCTTTTAGTAATTATCTTATCACGTTATAGATTTTCCTCTATATATTTTATATCTCTCCGCCTTTATTAGGCCTCTTCGATTAACTTTCCATTTATTATAAACATATAAAAATAATTTTAATGTTTTGTTTATATAGACCTTTCCTGAGAGTAGGCGGTCCTAACTTGGAAACCGAAGTTAATCAACGTTGAGCCCTTTATATCGTAATTAGCTTTTAAAGAGCTAAGGATTTAAAACTTTTTAAATGTAATATTTTATGAAAGAATTTCTTTGATAGTCTTCGTACTGTTTTCAAAGATGAACTAACGTTTAGTTTATTTATGCTACGCAGTTGTTGACGTTCAGGACGTTCAACATGCGCTCTATCGTTACGATAGAGAGAGAGTGTATCACGGTTTCACTTTGCAGTAAGAGTAAATCGATTCTGACGTTTTGTTCATTCTTTCTTAGCTTAAATGTTTTAAATTCTATTTTAAAGGAACTTTTTATTTGAAAAACCTTTCAGTTTTTTCCTTTAGTCAAATAACATGTTTTTTTTTGACGAAATATAATTGGGCTCTTCTCTTAGGTGCGAAATCAAGAGAGAAAGAGAGAGAGAGATAGAGACGGAGGGGGAGAGAGGAGAGAAAACGTTCCGTTCAAGCGGGTAACGTTGTTCTCGAGTTACTCTCGTCCCTAGTCTCTGTACGGGGAGGAAGGATAAAACGTTTTTAGTTTTTTATTCTCGTCCCCAGGCTATGTGCGGTGAGAGATTGAAAACGTAGTTTATATGAACTAGTGTTTAGTCTCTTTCCCAGCCACTGATTTTTTTTATCTTAAAATATGTTTTCTGTTTTTTGCTGGTATTAATGAGCTTGCATTATACGACTGATTTCGCAATTACTACCTTTTAATGAAGGGTAGAATTGCGTGTTTCAGGTAGAAATCAGTAAAAGTTTCGATTTCAGTGAAATAAGTGCAAAACAGAAAATCGAAGTGATAAAGTGATATGCGCAAAGTGTTACAGTGTTGCGTCCGAGGGTTCGTCTGTTCGTGCCTGTCGTTCACCTAGTCCGGGACCTCTTGCATGCTCCCAAGCCCATGGGAGAAGTAATGTCAAACGACTTATGGGTTCGAGAGGCCTTGATCAACGAACAGACGTTTTCCCTCTATGGTATCGGGTGTATCTTACCAAGATCTCCCCTACCATAAGACGAGAGAGACGTTGTTTCTCCTCGTCATCCGAAGGCTTTTCGCATAAGAAACCTGTCACAAGGTTTCGAAGCCCTTAAGCGAAAGTCAGTCCTTTCAGGACAGGTCCAGCGTCCTGGTTACAACCATTAGGACAGCACTGACCCTATGCAGTCATCGGATAACTGCTCGCCGCCTAACAAAAGCGTAACACAGACTCCGAGAGTCTTTTTTTGTTGGCAAAGTGTTGCGGTCACAGACGTTACCCTCGTCTCTTACCACAACCATTTCCGTTGATCCTTAATGGGTTGTATGGCAAGACATGCAGTATATGCTTGCCTTCCTTATGGAAGACTATTCTGCCGATTAGTCCGTTGAGTCTAGCCGTTTATCTCATCGATATCCTGGCTTTCAGCCAACCTAACGTTCCTTTGTGCTTACTGTTGACGTTGGCGTAGCTTAGTCACGTCAGTCAGGTTGTTTAGAACCACACTCGATGCGGTCTCGTGTGGTTTTTCAGCCGCATTTGGACGTTAGGCCACTTGCTGATGCTCCTGTTGACGTTCAAGACGTTCACTAACAATCGGAGTTGACTTGTTTTGACGCTGTGCGTCAACCTCCGCATTCTAGAGTTGTTTTGACTGCTCAGTCTAGGCAGTCAAAGCAGTCTCGAGTGGACGCTGTGCGTCCTCACGCACCTGTTGTGGTTGACAGTTCAGTTGTTGACAGTTCACAGACTGTCAAGCAGTTACATGACGTTGCGTTCTGGTCCGCTACTAATGCACCAGTGAGTGTGGACTCTGCTTGTAAAGCATTGCCACCACGGTAGGTCTCTCCCTTGCTTGAGACTCAGCTTTTATCGGACAAGGTTCCTGTTGATGAGGAAGTTGCTGTTCCCCCTCCTACTGATATTCCCTTGAGGACTCTGTCAGATGGAGAGGAGCCTAAAGCTGCTTAGCCTCCTATGGACTTTAATTAAATCATGATGATTTTTTTAAGGATCTTCGTCCGGATCTTTTTGTAACTGCTGCTCCTCGTTCGCCTAAACGTCAGAGCTTACACTAGGCCTAGCTACTTCGAAGCTGTTGTTTTTAAGCTAGTGCTCTCTCGCTCTCCTAGAGAGCTTTACGTTGGCTAGGCGACTGGTTTTTCACCAGGAGGAGTTTGGGGGATACAGCCTTTGCTTTCCCTTCTTTTAAACTGGTTTATAGAGCGAGAGTCTGATATGACACGAGAGAAGTTCTTGGCTTGGGAGTTCATGCCTCTGCCCAGATAGACTTCTCAATTCTCGTAGACTCTCCCTGGCGCCTGGCCAGGAGACGCTCCAAGTTGTTTACAGTTCAACTTCACAGCTGTTTTCGAGCCTTTGAAGTTTTGCTGTACAATTATGTCATGCATAACAAGGCTTTCAGGGATGGTAGGCGGTACCGCCTCAAGTCGCTAACCCCGTCTGTTGCCACACCTGCTCCCGTAGACCCTAAATGGGCTTTGCTGCAAGACATGCAGTCCAAGCTTGCGTCCTTGATAGAGGACTTTAATGCGGAGAAGGTTGCTACCGAACCTTCTGGCCAACAACCTTCCAACCGGTCGGTTGTGCGCCCTGTTGACGCTGAGGTAACCTACTCGCATCTGCCAGTTGAGGTGGTTCCTCCACCGATGCGACCCAGTGTGGGTTGCCAGCCGCACGTTGACGTTAAGCGACGCTCGGAGGTGGTTGTTGACGTTCAGGACGTTCAACAACCAGCAGAGGTGACTTGTTTTGACGCAGTGCGTCAACCTCAGCAACCCGGTAAGGTGTTGACTGCACAACCCAGACGGTCTAGACAGTCTCGGGTTGACGCTGTGCTTCCTCGCGCACCCATGGTTGTTGACAGTTCACAGACTGTGCAGCAGTTTCATGATGTTGCGTCCGGCTCCGTCACGCATCCACCAGTGCGACCGGACTCAGCGAGCCAGACGTTGCCCACTCCGTTGCCGTTTCCTCATCAGTTTTCGGATGAGGAACCCTCTGATGAGGACGTTGCTGAACAACAAGACGATCAGCCCCCAGAATAGATCAAGCCCTGCTATCCATCCAGAAGATGCTGAAGAAGGAACGCTGCTCAGTCAGGCTGTGGATGAGTCTGGTAGGGACGCTGTCATCCGTGGAACAATTTGTGTCACTAGGAAGACTACACCTCCGTCCTCTTCAATACCATCTAGCTTTTCACTGGAAAAAGGACAAGACGCTAGAAGCGGTCTCGATCCCGGTTTCCGAAAAGATAAAGTCTTGTCTGACTTGGTGGAAGGACAATATCAACCTAAGAGAGGGTCTTCCCCTGGCTGTTCAGACTCCCAACCACGTTCTCTTCTCGGACGCATCGGACGTGGGCTGGGGCGCGACACTAGACGGTCGGGAATGCTCAGTACTGTGGAACTCGAGTCAGAGGAGCATGCATATCAACTGCAAGGAGCTGTTGGCAGTACATCTGGCCTTGAAAAGCTTCAAGTCTCTCCTTCGAGGCAAAGTGGTGGAAGTTAACTCGGACATCACCACGGCCTTGGCGTACATCTCCAAACAAGGAGGTACCCACTCACTGACGTTGTACGAGATCGCAAGGGACCTGCTCATCTGGTCAAAAGGTCAAGACATCTCCCTAGTAACGAGGTTCATCCAAGGCGACTTGAACGTCATAGCAGATTGTCTCAGTCGGAAAGGGCAAGTAATTCCAACCGAATGGACCCTCCACAAGGATGTGTGCAAGAGACTTTGGGCCACTTGGGGTAAAACCATCCATAGATCTCTTTGCAACCTCGCTGACCAAGAGGCTTCCAATCTATTGCTCTCCAGTCCCGGACCCAGCAGCAATACATATAGATGCTTTCCTCCTAGATTGGTCACATCTGGATCTCTACGCATTCCCACCGTTCAAGATTGTCAACAAGGTACTGCAGAAGTTCGCCTCTCACGAAGGGACAAGGTTGACGTTAGTTGCTTCCCTCTGGCCCGCGAGAGAATGGTTCACCGAGATACTTCGATGGTTAGTAGATGTTCCCAGTAGTCTTCCTCTAAGGGTAGACCTTCTACGTCAGCCATACGTAAAGAAGGTACTCCAAAGCCTCCACGCTCTTCGTCTGACTGCCTTCAGACTATCGAAAGACTCTCGAGAGCTAGAGGCTTTTCGAAGG
The DNA here is from genome assembly GCF_036898095.1 of Palaemon carinicauda. Classification (NCBI taxonomy): domain Eukaryota; kingdom Metazoa; phylum Arthropoda; class Malacostraca; order Decapoda; family Palaemonidae; genus Palaemon; species Palaemon carinicauda. Next base: position 5,625,476 of record NC_090748.1, read on the forward strand.
AAGCAGCCAGTGCGATTGCTAGAGCAAGGAGAGCTTCTTCCATTAGAGTCTACCAATCGAAGTGGGAAGTCTTCCGAGACTGGTGCAAGTCAGTTTCTGTATCCTCGACCAGTACCTCTGTAGCTCAAATAGCTGTTTTTCTCTTATACCTGAGAAAAGGACGATCCCTTTCAGCTCCCACTATCAAGGGCTACAGAAGCATGTTGGCATCGGTCTTCCGGCATAGAGGCTTAGATCTTTCCAAACATAAAGATCTGCAAGACCTCCTTAAGTCTTTTGAGACCACCAAGGAGCGTCGTTTGGCTACCCCTGGATGGAATTTAGACGTGGTACTAAGATTCTTCATGTCAGACAGGTTGGAGCCGTTACAATCAGCCTCCCTGAAAGATCTCACTCTTAAGACTCTTTTCCTGGTATGCTTAGCCTCGGCTAAAAGAGTCAGTGAGATTCATGCCTTCAGCAAGAACATAGGATTTTCGTCAGAAAAAGCCACTTGTTCGCTACAACTTGGTTTTCTAGCCAAAAATGAGCTGCCTTCTCGGCCTTGGCCTAAATCTTTCGATATCCCCAGCTTATCGGAGATCGTAGGCAATGAACTAGAAAGAGTCTTATGCCCTGTTAGAGCTCTTAAGTTCTATTTAAAGCGTACTAAACCTTTACAAGGCCAATCTGAAGCTTTATGGTGTTCAGTTAAGAAACCATCATTGCCTTTGTCAAAGAATGCTTGGTCAGACTTTATCAGATTGTTAATACGAGAAGCTCATTCACATCTGAGTGAGGAAGACCGAACTTTGCTTAAGGTGAAGACGCACGAAGTTAGAGTGGTAACAACTTCCGTGGCCTTTAAGCAAAATATATCTCTGCAAAGTATAATGGACGCAACCTATTGGAGAAGCAAGTCAGTGTTCGCGTCATTTTACTTGAAAGATGTCCAGTCTCTTTACAAGAACTGCTACACACTGGGACCATTCGTAGCAGCGAGTGCAGTAGTGGGTGAGGGCTCAACCACTACAATTCCCTAATTCCATACCCTTTTAATCTTTCTCTTGAAATGTTTTTATTGTTGTTTTTTGGGTTGTCCGGAAGGCTAAGAAGCCTTTCGCATCCTGGTTGATTTGGTGGGTGGTCAAAGTCATTTCTTGAGAGCGCCTAGATTAGGGGTTTTGATGAGGTCCTGTTGTATGGGTTGCAACCCTTGATACTTCAGATCCTAGGGGTCGATCAGCATCCTAAGAGGATCGCGAGGCTCCGTAAGGAAGACGTACTTAAAAGGCAGAGTAATTGTTCAAGTCGACTTCCTTACCAGGTACCTATTTATTTTGTTTTTGTTATTTTGATAACTTCTAAAATGAAATAAAAACTCTTAGCTCATAAAAGTGTAAACATATATTGCTGGTCTCTACCCACCCCCCTGGGTGTGAATCAGCTTTATAATCACCGGCTAAGTTAAATATTGAAAAATGTTATTTTGATAATAAAATAAATTTTTAAATATACTTACCCGGTGATTATAAATTTAAGGACCCTCCCTTCCTCCCCAATAGAGACGCAGTGGGACGAGGAGAAAATTGAGTCTTTGTTTACATTGAGTACTGGGTATCTGGACGACAGATGGCGCTGTTGGGCACACCCGCAACCTGTGTAGCGATCGCTGGCGAGTTTTTACCGTAGAGTTGTCTGTCGGGCAACAGAGTTGCAGCTACAGTATATAATCACCGGGTAAGTATATTCAAAAATTTATTTTATTATCAAAATAACATTTTTCTTATTTCTAAAACAATGTGGCTGTACTCAATTATAACGAACAAACATTCATTGAATGATAATAAATATGATCAAGTTTCATGCAATAACTTATTCTTTTACTGTACAGTGATTGTATTATTTTTTTAATTTTATATATCCCTTATTAAATCTATTTGCAGGTAAGTGTCTGGTGGGTAGATGGTAAAGTATCAGTCTGTTATCCTCAAGATCTATATAAGGTTGGTGAATATGACTCTGATGACGGTGAACTATGGGATGATACAGCATCTGATGAGTCTTGGGAGACTGAGAGTGAGCATTCTGTCATTGCAGAGTAAGTATTCCTTTTAGTTGTCAAACAGAATGCTGAAAGAAATTACCGGCTTAGGTTAAAAGCTCATTAATACTAAGCTCTGGCATAACCAGAGTAATCAGTTCTCTGAACTTTACCTTCAATTACCAAAATTCTATTAATTAGTAAATGCTAAATTTTCGACCTCAAAATAAAAAATATATTTTTTTTTCGCTGACGTATACCCCATTGATGGGACCCTATTATCACCACCATATATATATATATATATATATATATATATATATATATATATATATATATATATATATATATATATATATATATATATATATATGTATCTCTCTCTCTCTCTCTCTCTCTCTCTCTCTCTCTCTCTCTCTCTCTCTCTCTCTCTCTCTCTCTCTCTCTCTCTCATTAAACACCTAGAGTTTATTGAAGATGAGGTAAAGATATAAATGAGCTTGAGGTGGAAAGTAGTTGTTGGCCATTTCATACTCTGGAAGTCCATACTGTATTTTTTATTAGGTAGCAATATATTAGTGCATTTATTTATGATTTGCTGTATAACTGAGATAGTAACATTTAATGCAGCTAGTATTTCCTATTTCAATATCTTATCTTAACAGGGAAAGTGAAAGTGAGAGTGAAGGAGCTCTTAAAACAAGACTTGTCGCCAATATTGAAAAAGCCCGAATAGCTATGAGTCGGCTCGAAGAGATTTTCACTCAGAATCCAGCCTTACAAACAACTGCTGTTATGAAGCAACTGTTAGACTGTTACAAAGAGTGCAGGTAAGGGAGAGACTGAAATTTAATTGTGCTCTTGTTTATAGCTTTTTTCTATAGATATATAGTATTGTCATTCCACTTAAGGCTGATAATTTGTCTCTGCATGTTTTAGAATGCAGTTCATGGAAGGTAATGTGTGGTTTGCTAAATTGCTGATTTTATGTTCAGATTTAATTTCAGTGTTTTGAACTTTTCTCATTTTTTATTGTGCATAAAAGATTATTTTCATAATGGTTATGGAATTTTAGTAAGATATATATGTAGCTTGAATTGACTATACAGTGGTATTAAAAGATTGAAGATTGTTCAAGGTTCTCTTAGAATGTTTGTCTTAACAGAGAAGAAAACTTTATTCTTCAAGTCAAAACATACTTGACGCAGTAAAATTAGTATGCGAAGCCTTTTTTCTTATGAATATTTTATATCCGTGTTCAGCATTCAAATTTCATCATGTTCAACATTCGAGTTTAGGATGCAAAACACATTTATTATGGGGATGGTTATGCTGTTGTGTATTTTTTTAAGTGCTTTCTAGTCAGGGGGGGTCCATGTTAGTGTAATTAAACAAATTTCATATCATGTGATGATAATTCTAAAAAGATTTCTTTCCAAAAGTGCAAATTTTTCTGTTAAAATATAAGTAAGTTACTGATTAACGTAAATTCTTTATAAATTCTAATTTCCTTATTTTTCTTCCTTGAAATGACAATTCTTCTAATAGAAAATTATTCAAACTTAACGATAATAACAGTAATCTTGTTTCAAAATTGTGTCTTTTTTCAGAGAGAGGGAATCGTATAACATCAATGCAAATTTATATTGTTCATCATATATTACTTATCAAATATAACTTGTACATGCTATATGTATGAAACTCTTTTAATTCATTTTTTTTTTAGAATTTCTATGCAAATGATTTACCACCGAATAGTTATCATGTGTTAGCTATAAATTTATCCTGTAAATTTGTTTGGTTTTCATGACTATTTTACTATTATACTTATTAGGGTTATTCATGCTATACTGGATAGTATCATGTTATTACAACAGCAATACACAGTATACAGTACAAAAGGAGAGGGGAGAAGGAAAGAGAAGAAATGGAGAACAAGAATGACACACTGTGCCGCAATCCTAACAGGGTTGACGTCTGGATGATCTACAAAAAATTTAAACCGTGATAACAGAGATGCAGGGTATATACAGTTAATGAGTTACATTTATAATGACGAATATTACTGTATTAGCCAGTCTCATGTGTGTTGCAGAAGGATCTCCTATAGTCTGGCAAGTCTAGTACCAAAGGTGCTGGACTATTGACATTAGACCTGTTTATAAGTAATTATCGTTGAAAGGAGATCCAAATGATACTTCCATTTTAACAAAAAATTCAGTATTTCTTCTTTCAAAATCATCACCAAATTATTCTTAGTTCTTTTTTTTATTTTTTTCTATTTTTTTTCCCAAAAAGGTAAAATGAAGTAATTGTGATGAAAAGAAACATTAAAAACAAATTTATTTTACCCTGCTAATTTTTCATCAACCCAGTGCCTTTAGCATTTATATTAGTTTTAATAATGGTGTATGTATTAATGTATTAATTTTTATTGGAACCAACATATACTTCATCGTTTAACTGCAATGTTTTTCCCCGATTGCACTTGAGCACTGTATCACCTTCCAGACCGTAGCAGCAGGTTTTACAGTTTAGTTCAAATTTAAAAATCCAACCTGACAATGTCAACAGATGACTCATGAGACACAGAGAGATTGCTGTATATTACACACCAAATACGCAGTTCACGTATTGGACAAAATAAATACCCCGTACAAAGACTGCAACAGTAATAATAAGGATAGTTATGATATATCAAAGTGGAAATACAACGCTAAAATCATGGACTTTATATTGGCAAAACTTGTGTTGATAAGTAGTTCTCAGAAAGATCCTAAGTTGTTCTAAATGAACAACTCACTTTACTGGTCGCTAATGGTTGCATTATGCAGAAGTAAATGGTGATTAAAGGTCAAAAATGGGAAATATAGATTCATTTTAAGTTTAGGAATATCATGTATTGGATAATCACTTGATGTGTTGACAGCAATGGAGGCTCACAAAAAGGAAAATGATATAGGATCAAAAGGTTGCAATAATAGGGAGATGACTATCTTCTCTCTGCTAGAAAGACAATTGGTAAAGGGAAAATGTTAAGACATGCAAGTATTTACAGGCATACTTATGTTCACAAAAGTTGTAATAAAACTAACAAATGTGATCCAGAGAGTTTTAAAAGGGCTTTTATTTTCAGGTATATGGACAAGTTGATGGGAACTAGTTTCTTCCACGAAAGCAATTTCCAAGGCCTCATAGAAAAAGTACGTGAACGGGGACGGGCATCTGCAACCCAGAGAATGACCGAGCAGATCAATCGCCTCTTTTCAACTACAGAAAATGAAGTTGGGTCTTTCAGTCCAATGGGAAACTCTGCAGAAGAGAATCAGCAACAACAGTGTGTTGTGAAAAATGATAGTGGAAAATCCGAAGTAATGAAAACTAATAGAATTAGTCCAAGTAACAAAGACTTGAAAAATTCCAAAGATGGAGGGCCTTGTAACATGGAAAGTGACTTAATATCATCTAAAGAAGCAATGCTCAGTAGCACTGCAACATTGTCAGAAAATTTGGCAAATCTCAGTCTTTCACAGGGGTGAGTAACAAATTGTAGTCTGTTTATGTTATATTAATGAATTACAGATTGATATGGCTGTGTACAGTACTTGGTTTGGGTTTTGGAGTAGAAAACTATGCTTCTTCCTGATTTACCGGTATAAACTTTAGTCAAATGTACAGACACAAAATTATTTAAATTCATTATTGTGGTAATCACTTAGCAGTATTATAATAGACAAGTACACAAAGGAAGATTTTAGGTTTTCAGTATAGCATGATGAATCACTCTTTAATGAAAGGTTTTGATCTCTCCTTGCTTCCATTTTCACAAGTCTTCTGCTTTATTTAAGTTTTAAGCCCCATTTTATCCTTTTCCCTTGTTATCAGGGTCTGAAATAAAAGAATTGGGTTACTTGCCCCACTGACGTTTTATGTTCAAGTACAGTGAAACCTCTAGATACAAAAGTTTCTGTATAAGAAAACTGATCTTACGAAACGACAAGCAAAGATTTTTTTCGCCTCTTTACGATAAAATACTCAGGACACGAAACGAAGTTTGCACATTATGTTAGGTATATTGAATGATTCAGATGTATTTGCCTCTATTTTATTTTATTTCATTACACGAAAAAATCATGTTACGAAAGCCACTCCGAAACTAATTAATTTCATATCCTTAGGTATTATTGTATGTGAAATTTAATGACTTATTTTTATTTCTTGATCATGAAAGCTTAGGATTTTTTAATTATTTTATATTTTTCAACCTTTTCTCTTACGGCATTGACAGTACAGTATGTTTTAGTTCAAATGTACTGTTTTTTCAAAGGTACCATGAGGTCAGATAATTCAGCACTAAAGTACTCTAAATCTTTTCTCTATACTTCAAAAGTGTGGAATAATCTTCGTTTCATATGCTGATGCTCAGAGATTTAAGAGTGGAAGTAGTAATGTTTACAAGGGCCTTTTAACTTTGTCTCAAGTATTTTTCACTTAATTGGTCAATTGCAGTACTTTCTAAGAATAGAATTTGCTCTGACCAAATATCAAAGCAAATTTGCTATAAATGTAGCTATATAAATGTACAGAGAGAGGAATATTAGATATGCGTAACAAACGTAGATATAAAGCCTTACTGTAACCCAAAATCTTGAAAGACAAAATTTAGAGTGAGTTACTATTTCTATGCTTAGCTGCATATCGCTATGCTAAATTCTTGAAGTGTAAGCTTCTCAACTTAAAAGAAAGATGAAGTTTTAATTCTTTCAGTAGATGTTGTCTTTAAGAATCTTGACTTTTTTATCGAGGTTATTGAGTTCTTTTTTGATATTTTGAATATCACTAGGAAAACAATGGGGAGTTCTATTTTGAGATGATTTCCATTGAATCTTAACCAATTGACTCTAGAATTTTTATTGTTATAAAGTTTAAATTTCTTGTGGACCCATCTCTTTCCTTCACTGGCATCCCACCTCCAACAGAGGAGGCTCATAGAAATAGAGAGAATATTAATAATAAACAGTAGTTGAAAAAGTGTATGAATAAGTACTGATTAATAGGATTAAGGATAAAACAGAGAATGCAATCTTAGAAGTACAGGGTGATTTTAGAAGAGGTAGGGGTTGTATGAATCAGATTTTTACAGTTAGGCAGGTATGCGAGAAATAGTTAGCAAAAGGTAAGGTGGTGTATGTTGCGTTTATGGATCTGGAGAAAGCATATGATAGAGTTTATAGGGAAGCAATGTGGAATGTGATGAGGTTATATGGAGTTGGTGGAAGGTTGTTGCAAGCAGTGAAACGTTTCTACAAAGGTAGTAAAGCATGTGTTAGGATAGGAAATGAAGTGAGCGATTGGTTTCCGGTGAGAGTGGGGCTGAGACAGGGATGTGTGATGTCGCCGTGGTTGTTTAACTTGTATGTTGATGGAGTGGTGAGAGAGATGAATGCTCGAGTGCTTGGACGAGGATTAAAACTGGTAGACGAGAATGACCATGAATGGGAGGTAAATCAGTTGTTGTTTGCGGATGATACTGTACTGGTTGAAGACGAGCAAGAGAAGCTTGGCTGATTAGTGACAGAATTTGGAAGAGTGTGAGAGAAAGAAGTTGAGAGTTAATGTGGGTAAGAGTAAGGTTATGAGATGTACGAGAAGGGAAGGTGGTGCAAGGTTGAATGTCATGTTGAATGGAAAGTTACTTGAGGAGGTGGATCAGTTTAAGTACTTGGGGTCTGTTGTTAGAGCAAAAGGTGGAGTGGAAGCAGATGTACGTCAGGGAGTGAATGAAGGTTGCAAAGTGTTGGGGACAGTTAAGGGAGTAGTAAAAAATAGATGGTTGGGCATGAATGTAAAGAGAGTTCTGTGATGTATGGATCGGAGTTGTGGGGAATGAAAGTGACGGAGAGACAAAAATTTAATGTGTTTGAGATGAAGCATCTAAAGAGTATGGCTGGTGTGTCTCGAGTAGATAGGGATAGGAACGAAGTAGCGAGGGTGAGAATGGGTGTAAGAAAGGAGTTAGCAGCTAGAGTGGATATGAATGTGTTGAGGTGGTTTGCCCATGTTGAGAGATTGGAAAATGGCTGTCTGCTGAAGGTGATGAATGCAAGAGTTGATGGGAGAAGTACAAGAGGAAGGCCAAGGTTTGGGTGGATGGATGGAGTGAAGAAAGCTCTGGGTGATAGGAGGATAGATGTGAGAGAGGCAAGAGAGCGTGCTAGAAATAAGAATGAATGGCGAGGGATTGTGACGTAGTTCCGGTAGGCACTGCTGCTTCCGCCGGTGCCTTAGATGACCGCGGAGGTAGCAGCAGTAGGGGATTCAGCGTTATGAAGCTTCATCAGTGGTGGATAACGGGGGAGGGTGGGCTCTGGCACCCTAGCAGTACCAGCCGAACTCGGTTGAGTCCCTTGTCAGGCTGGGAGGAAGGTAGAGAGGAGAGGTCACCTTTTTTGTTTCATTTGTTTGATGTCAGCTACCCCCCAAAATTGGGGGAAGTGCCTTGGTTTATGGATATGATTAATAATAAAATTTTTATTTATATACTCATCTCATGCTGATATACTGTACATGCCCACTCTCCTCCCCACTTACTTGTGATGTCTTCAAAACTAAAGAATAAGGAACTGAGAGTGTTATTCACCATAACTGCTAGATAGTTTCAGTACAGTTTATTACTGGAGGCATGTATCTTTTGAAAAAAAAAATGGGAAAGGGTTGATAAATTTATTGGGTAAATGTCAATAAACCAAGCTTCAGAAGAAGCAATATGAATATCAGGCAAGTATAAGAATAGAATATTTTATTCAAACTTTTTTCATTCAAATCTTATTACTGTAGTTATATACATAAAGTAATTTTTAATGTGTATATGTTAGTCTGTAATGAAATGTTTGGCACTGATTTTGTGAACTGGGATGTTTGTCCTACATATACATGAATATTTTTTCATGTTTTCTGTAATATACTTTTATCTTTTCAGTAAAGCCAGCCGATCAGATAAGGTTACGGATGGAGGACGAACCAGGGGAGGTGAACTGAGGCATAAAAGGATGAGTGAGACGGACATGACTTTGCATGATAAAACTTGCATTGATTCTCGGATGAAAGATTCAAAGAGCTGCAATGATCTAAAAGTGAGTGACTGATATTAGTTTTAATATATTTTTAAAAGTTAACTATGTTATGAACATTATGAATATTGTACAGTATTTTGGTAGGACAAAGTAGGGAAGCTGTGGTGATGCCGATCAGGAAAAACATAGAAAGTGGTTGATTTTAGGAGGTATGAGGCGCTATGAAGGTTATGAGTAGTAACACAAAGAAACCTAAAGAGTGATGGAGGAACTATAAAAAAAAATTAAATAGCATTATAAAAATTGAACTGCTAAAGGTGTAATACATATTGGGTTAATAAAGGATATACAGTACTTACACATACTGATATTAAAATGAGAGCTTAGAATGTGTTTTTTGGTATTCTTATTACAATTAAGAAGATTTTGAGTTGTCTTACCTCCTTGTCACATAGTGAGTACAATACCTAAGCACAAACTTATTGACATTGAAATAAGCAGATTCATTTTGTATCTCTACCCCTATATTTATCTCCCATTGGGTAACCAACAAGCATTTTTTTGTTCTTATATTTGAGGACAAACCACACCATGTACTGTACAGTAATCACATTGAAACTAGCATATCAGTATGGTGCATCTACATTACTAATTGAAAGTCGTAAACAACATGGAGCCCTCGGAGGTAGCGACACCAAAATGGCTGTCGAATATGCCCGTGAGGGAAGGCATCACACAATGCTGCTGAGACTAAAATTAACAATATTATTAATTTTACATGTGTTTCTATCTAGAATTATCAAAACAGATGATTATAGTACTTAACTTGGGTGTAGGGTTCTCCAAAACGTCAGACATCTTCAAAAACACAGTCACAAGAAGCTACTGAAACAAACACGTGTGGCTATCATGGTGTTAGAAAAGGAATGATGGGAGAAGCGTGGTTAGTGGTGGTGGGGGGGGGAGGCAGTAGTTGTAGTAGTGGGCAGTAGTTGGATGTAGAACGGCACCTCGTAGTATCGGGGCATATTGAGGAAGGAGAAGACTAATTGGTAAGGAACCTCTGGTAGTGGTTCTAACACGCCCCTGTTTCTAGACCAACACTCTATAAGGGTGAGCGAGCTGGGTATATTCCTGGCATTCCATGCAACTTTTTTCCTGGTATATCTAGCAGTATTTATACCTTAGAAATGGTGCTATAAGGAGCATTTCACGGAGCGACACAGGTTGAGCCCAGAAATAGATTTTTCCTTTGTCAAAATCCTTTATATAGTTTCTTGGCTTTATGGTAGAACTTAGTTCAGTATTAATAGGGTGTCTTCTTCGTTGTTATGAGAAGAGTAATAACCCCCTTGTCTAGTTCACAGTATTAATATTTCAGTTATTAGGATAACCCATGATGACATATATGTTACTGGTGTAGTAGAGACCAAAATTGCAAGATTTATGAGGTGATTCAATCAAGTTTATGCTCTTTTGTTTTTTAGCTGCCAAAGACTTGGGAGGTTGAGTTTAGTACCGAGTGGGAATATAAATTCAAGTGGTCGAAGGGCTAAGTTTTCTTCACCACTTGTTTCTTTTATGGAATAATTTTATAACTGGGATACAGTAGGGTCCCGAATTACACGTGTTCTAATTACGCGATTCCTCAATTACGCGATCGATAGTTTTAAAAAATTAATTTTCCTGTATTTGCGAGGAGCATTCTAAATCCGCGAGTCAGCACCGCGAAGCGTAGGAAATCTATTGTTTTCTTAATTGTATTGGGGGGGGGGGGAATGGTTCCCCGATGTCTGAGAAGGGGGGGGGGAGAATGTGAGAGAAAGATTTCTGTTCAAACATTTTAAGACTAGTTTTGGATGAAAAATGTTAAGGTTTGCCCATCTGTTGTGTGAACTTGTCGCTAGGCCTAGCCTAACTGTCCAACACCTATATGTATAATATTCCATATTTGTACTAATTAATTTTTATACTTACGTTGTGATTATGGTGGAAAAATCCTTATTCATTAAACTTTAAATTAAAAACCATCAAAATGAAGACTATTTTATATCATGCTACTGCCAAACATGTCACCACAACCAAACCCATTACTTTGTTTAGTACGTTCCATCGCCGATCATAACGAACTCGCTAACCAATTTTAACATCTGTCTATAGGTTAACTTTTGCGGCAAAAGATATCTTACCAGGTACTATGTAATAATAATGTTATAATTAATGTTTTATTTATCCTTAGAAAATCAAAATATATGAAATATGAGCAATTTTGTTTCGTGTTGTTTTTTTTTTTCCTAAAAAAAACGCCTTCTTAAAAGGAAAACGTTTTTTTTTTTTTACGTTTCATCGTCGATCATAAACGCATTTACTCCTGAAAGTGATATTGAAGAGCTTTTACTAAAGATGTTATTATAAATAAAGATTATAAATAGGTGGTAAAATATCTATAATTAAAGTGTAGCAGCATCAAGAAATGTTGGGGTTCGCCCTTTACATAAGAATGTACTGTACATTGGATTAGACAGAACGTAGAAAAATCAATTAGGGAAAAATCGGTATTCGATATCCTCTTCATCAGCATCGTCATTCGTCAATCGGGCTTTTTATTTTTTTTATTCTCAGTCGCTAACTAGTTATTGCACTGCCAAGATCTGCACACATTCCGATAATTCACATTTGAAGGTTTTCTGGGAGAGGATGGATAGAGAAAATACCGAACTATATAAAATGTTTTTATAACCTGTTAAGCGTCACCCACGTGATAAACCGTTCACCACGATCTACTCGGTACCGCCTTCAACTGTATATTCCGTTCATGACTTTAATTGCCTTTTACAAGCCGTCAGTCTCGTGATGTTACTTTACTCGTATAGTAAGTATAGGATCACCACTTGGCAACACTCAGCATATGGGGACTGTGAATAGAAACTTATATGATGTCTGGCAACTATTTTTCTGAAGGTAGCTTGATGTTACAAAACTCTGGTTTGAACTGGTTTCCTATCAGTGCGCTCGGGCGTTCATGCATAAGTGGTTATTTGTTGTTCCTTTTGTAATGAAAGGTCTAAAGAGGAAGGTTATTTCTTTAGATGAAATAAATGATATTCTTGTTGTGGAATTAGATAATGATAACCTGTTTGATAATGAGAGCACTAGTTCTGAATCCTCCAGTGATGAGTATATTGAAGAAACAAAGTTTTCTTTCGATGTCGAAAGCGAAAATGACTTCTCATTACCGAATGACTGGACAACGAAATTTCACAAAACTATAAAGAGAAAGGAAACGCCGAGAGAGAGAGAGAGAGAGAGAGAGAGAGAGAGAGAGAGAGAGAGAGAGAGATAGAGAGAGAGAGAGAGAGAGAGAGAGAGAATAAAGTGGATAAATAATGTACAAATGTATGACGAACATATTTGAAAACTATACAGGAAACGATATGAAGAGAGAGAGAGAGAGAGAGAGAGAGAGAGAGAGAGAGAGAGAGAGACCTATTCCTTTCCTTTTGTTGATTATCCAGGCGTAAGATTTACGATTGAAGATAAAAAGAACCCATTAGAATATTCAGTATTATGTAGCCATTTGAAATTAAATAATAGTAGTATTAATTGTTTTTTTTACTCAACCATTTAATTAATATCCCTACTTTTAACTATAATTACGAATATAAGCATAAAGAAATTATATTAACTTTGAAAAATTATCATTAGTGAAATGATCGCTCAGGGCAAAAAAAGCGTGATTATCGTACAGCAGCCTATTGCACACTTGCGCCTAGTGGCCGTGTTTACGTGTGGGAGTGTCAATTTTTAACTATTGCTAGATACGTACTGTATCAAACCTTGAAAACCCTTTTTTGTTTTTTGTATCTATAGGAAATAATTCTACATCATTCGGAAAATACTGAAAACAGTAAGCTATGCATAGTACAGTAGTAAATACTACAGTCATAGAAAATTATCAAAACTTTAACAACTTTTTATTGTTTTATTTATCCATAAAAGAAATTTTGTACAGTATTTTATAAAAAAAATCTATAAGAAGGATTTCTTACAGTATTGTTAAGATAAAAGCTACAGTATATATATATATATATATATATATATATATATATATATATATATATATATATGTTTTATATATATATATACATACATACATACATACACACATACATACACACACAGTGTATATACAGTATATATATAGCTAGAAAGCTAGAAATGGAGTGAAAAAAAAATTGACGGGTAGGTTGCTGTTTGCCGCCATGATGTGTTTCGAAATATACGAATTTCCAATTACACGAGGCCTTTCATCGACCAAATTCTCGCATAATTCGGGACCCTACTGTACTACAATGTATATAAATGCCCTCCTACCATTTTCTTTGCTGGTAACTTATCCATATCTCCTTCCAAATTAGCTATAAGTTTATACAAGCCTAGGCGATCCCACTATATCATCTAGCCTAGCATTCACCTTATAATCTGTTGGTAAGTAATTAATGTAAAATTTATGAATGAATTGAATGGGCTTATTAGTATTAAATCTAATTGTTGAAAAGACTAATCTTTCACTATACTGTGTATAAGTAAAAAAATATTTCGGTGAAACAAAGGTATAGGATTTAGTACTGTATATTATGTTCATGTACAGAGGTACTAGTTAGGTAGTTATAAACCAAGTAAACCAGAATATTGCCAGTATAAAGTAGAATGGTAATGTTGTATGGTTGCCCAAACAGTATTTGATTAGATTTTTGTAAACATATAGGCAGTACTGTGCAGTTTTTAAGCATAATAAGCATATGGTATTGAATCATTGATCATTCTGCAAGGAATTATTAAGAAAGAGTACTTATGCATTGATCATTCAATTAAACAGATGACATGCTATTAAGACAAGTTTTATTTTTTTACATAAATTGGTTTGATTACTCTAACAGTGCCATTGAATATTTTTTCAGGTACCTTTGGAATCACAGAGTGGAGTCACTGAAGAGATACGTACATCGCACATGTGTGCTCAGTTGTGTTCACTGATGAAGGCCCAACTGCTCAAAACTTATGAGGAAGTAGTTTTTCGATTTGGAGGACATTTTGATATGAGTCTTATGCAAGCTTGTCAGGTAAGCCAGAATTCATTTGTTTATACAGTATAATTGTCCATATTCATTGTAATGTCACCAGAGGGCAATGCCATCTAAGGTACATCATAATATTGCTGTTGCAATGTGCAACCAGACATATCTGGTGATCGTTGCTCTGATATGACTGTAGTGCTTCTTGTTGATTATTTTTGGCATGTCCTCTTGATTCTTCTAAAATAGATTTGTTCACACAAATGCAAACCTTTGCTGAAAACTCAGCTGTTAATATTATAGCAAGGTGTAGGTCATTACTGGCAGGTGGTGGAAAAGACCTGCTTCTCTGCCAGCTCTCCGAGTACTGTAGTCACTTTGATTTCAGCCACCAATGCATACTAACATACTACTCTTGGCACCTTAACCCAAACCTTGCCAGACTAATTTTTTTTTCTTTTTAGAGTATATGAGCGATGGAAAAACTAAAAGTAACATAGGTACCTTCCCTGGAGTTACCGATCATAGCTGCAAAATCTTGTCCTCATCTTGCCAAGAGCATAAATGCTCTCAAGGTTCTCCCTGTGAGGATGTAGGGAGTGGCCATTCTCCCAGTGGCAGATGTACAGCAGGAAAAGAAAAAAATCTATGCACGACTGCTTTCCTGGGTCATCCTCAAAGTCTAGAAAATCGACCAGACCTCATCCTCCTACCCGATACACTGCCCTCTGATCCTTCCCTGTCTGCCTTCTCTGGTGTTGGAGCAAGAAAGGGCGAGTCTTAATCTAACTCCAGGATAAGATCATGAGAGGAGAGCTCGACTTGTATCCTCCCGAGAAACTGGTGGATATCCTTATCAAAGCGAGCCCTTTAAATCCTTTCTAGATGTTTACTCTGGTAACAAAACACTGAGGACATTATGACCGTTTTTGGGTTTGGAAGGTACTCCTTCTAAGCAGAAACTGATGTCTGCTCTTGTCGGCTCACGTAAAGATTTGGAAGATCTAGTTGCACCTGCAGGCAGCACACTTGTATGAGAGAATCTTATTACCCCGACACAAACATTTTTGGGAGTTGTTCATCCTTCAGGATATAAGGAGGATGTTCTTTCCTCTTTCCAAAGTTCCAAGAAACTAGCAGAAGAACCTTTTTTGCCATTGTATCACTTGTCACTTGATTGGAAAATATTTTCATAGACATCTTTTGATGAGGAACATGTTACTGTGGAACACACACCTGTGCGGTCACATGCTTTTGCTTTTTCCAGGGATCCCTTCAGTGTGTGTGACTACCAGCATTCATGAAGTCTCTCTTTTAGCGAATATTCACAAGACTTGGGTCATTCTCCTGTTTCTGTGTACACCATAGTGCATCAGCACGAACAGATTACGAGCATTCTGTGTGTTCCCAACATACCTTGAAGACTAGATTCAATGAATGAGATCCTGTCTATGCTCGCAAGTGCACACCTGCCACCTTCATGCGCCAGACTTTGAACACCAACCTGTTCATAAACTCCCTTGTGTTTGTGGTGTTATTGAATAGGTGCAAGACTTCAGTCTTTCTTCTGGCACCTTGCACTCCTTAATATGTTAGCGCACACAAAACTTTTAGCATGCTGTGGCTCGCCAGTGTGCACCATCTTCCCGAGGTGCTAAGTGGGTCAAAAGCGACAACTCCAGCCACCTCTTCTACTAGAAGAGCTTTTGACCCTGACTATCATTTTTGTTCTTATTTCTGCCAAAACAGAAGAGGAAGAGGTAGGAGAGGAGCCACATAACGCCAGGGAGAGCAAAACTCCTCCCCAACTGCCATTAGAAGGGGATGATAAGCCTGTGGGCAAGGTAATAGTACCACATTGAGATGGAATAGACTGTCCCTCCTTCTCCTCCAGATGATGATAAACAAGGGTGCCCTGCAAGAAGTTCAAGAAATATTTAGAAGATTCTCAAGTCGACTTTTATTAGTGGAAAAGTCTTTGGGGAGCTGGAGACTGGTGATTGACCTCTCCCTTTTGAATGGGTTTGTCCATCTAACACCATTGTAGATGGAGACAGCAAGTAAAACAAGCCATTAGGAAAAATTCCTATGATCTTGATAGATCTTAAAATCATTTACTTTTGGATGTACATCCATCAGTGATCAAGAAGTTCCTTTGGTTTTCCATCCGGGACAAGTTCTACCAATTTAAAGACCCATGCATTGAACTGGCAACTGCACCTCCAGATATTCATGAGTATTTGCTCTGGTTTCAATATGGTCACACGTCAATGGGATCTGGTTACTGAGGTACTAGTTTAAGTGAATTTTCAGTGTAAATTTTTTCCTAATGTGTCAATAGTTTAACAAAAGACATGCCTTGATATTCGTGCTATATCTACCAAACCAAAATGTAATAATAAATTTGCTATTCAGAAAAATTAAGGAAGCAAGCATGCTATAGAGGCTGAGAGATCCTGTTTGTATGAAACCAAAAGAAGCTATATTTTTGTTATACCCGAGAGTACTTTATTCCAGTAGTGCTCCATAGATGACATTGCGGACTGAAAAGATTCTAGGTTGGTTGGGAATATAGGGAAGGGAGAGAGAGTTCTTTCAACTTTTTTATTTAAGAGGTTGGGAAGCTGTAGCTTCAAAAAGGTAAACATAATTGGTATCAAGTAAGTTTTGAAATAAATATTACTATTAAAAATCCAATTTTGAAACTACTGTACAGTAGATATAGATTTGTGAGAGGAGTAAATATACTGAATTTTGACATATGGAATTGAAATCAATCAATGAATATAAGATGTAAGAAAATAAAGCAGAATTATAAAACAGAATTATGACAACAGGGAAAAGATGATAAAGCCAGGAGATGAGAGCAATGCCATGGTATAATCAATTCATTAAAGATTTAGAGATATACTGTACTGTAAACATATCCAGTTTGTAAAGGTAATCAACAAATCTGCTATAGAATTGTAAGAATCTAGTATTCATGGCCTGGTAGTAGTTTAACAATGCCTTCTGTAAGTTCACCTTTACCACCCCACACAATTAAAATAGCTTTGTTGACTCTAATATATGTATGACGAGTATTATGATGTTTACTCAAATGTGTTTTCTTGTGTCGTATGGAAATTACATCAGAATTATAATTATAAATATTTTTACTTTATAGGATACAGAAGGTGTTCATTGTGAAAACAAAGAAAACATACAGAGTAATTCTGTTTTCATATCCCATGATTTGGTTCAGGAACCAGCTTTGTCAACAGAACTGGTAAGACAAGTGTTTCAGTGTTTTATCATGCCATGAGAAAACTTAATTTTTCTTTGTGTATTTTACTAAATAATTGTTACATCCTAAATCATATAAACTGCTGTTGAATCTTCATAATATTAGTGTTTTCTTTTAGAGATAAAAGAATATGGGTAATTTGTAAAAGTGTTTACTAGTTAAATCAGGGGGTTGTATTTGGTTCTCAATCTGGAGGCTCAAATTATAACACACCTCATTTGGTGAGGATTAATTTCTGCATTGATGTGGCCAAGAGGCGATTCTAAGGGCTAGTTAAGTTTATTAGCTTAAGACTACATTTCTATATCTTTCCCTCGCTGATCCACTTCTATCAGTGTGTGGGAGTCAGCATTATGAAAATCATGGGAGTTTCATGAAAATAAGCAATTTCAATAAAAATATATTATTTTCATTCTTGGCTGATGTTCACATACATGCCCCCCTCCTCCCCACTGATTGGTGATATCAAGAGGATAGAGATATAGTTTTAACTTTGAAAGTGAAAAGAAAAATGGGCTTTGGCGTACCCAAGCTGAGGCTGTCATTAACCATCACATTAGCGCATTATTGTACTTGGGGCCTAAGCCTGTTAAAAGTAAAAAAATATATATAGCTTTTCGACCAAAAGTATACATTGAAATAAAACCAAGTTTTGAGAGAGAAGCTTTATGAGCGTCCTTTTAGTGTATGAATTAAAAATTTTGTTATTAAGATTCTGATTTTTGTTCAGTTATGTTTCTATTACTGATAACTTTAATCATAACCCTTTTTACTTGGAGCAAATTGCTGTAAATATTTTAGTTATTTTTAGTGAAAGGGAATGTTAATTTCTTGTGTAATTCCATGTTAATTTGAATTTATGCTTTCCTTTCTTTGTACAGGAAAAAACTGAAGTGGTGGAAACAGCCATCAGTGAACCACTTCCTCCTAAGAGTGAAGAATTGGACAAATTGAGTAATTGTTCCATTGATTTAGTATCATCAGTTTCATCAGTTGCTAATGGTAGCTTGTCCCTGACAAATGGAAATAACATGGATGCAGCTAATAGAAATATTTTATCAGATGAGGCAGCCAACGAAGCTTTGATAGATTCTATTATTGCAAATGCAGTTGCAGCTATCAATGGGGATGTTATTGTTGATCCAACGTCAAGTAATAGCCTTGATGCTGTGTTGAGTCCAACTGAAGGTATGTACAAAAGTAACCCATTTTTTGTTTAGCCTTCCTCCCTCAAAAAGTGGAATTTTGATTTCTTTAGGTTTGTATATATTTAGAAAGAGATGGTAGCAAACTCCTAAGAATGAGAATAGCATGTTGTAGTGGTTTGCGGACTGTGGCCAGAGGTAGCACCTGAACTGCCTAGTGTCCGAATGCCGACCACACCCCAACGTTCACTACACAAAAAATATACAACAGTGGAATACCCAAAAATCTAGGTAACAGGTCAAAAGAACGGAGCACTGGGCACCACCCCTTGATTTATACTGGGCAAGGGGACCCAGCTAGAACCTG
Source organism: Palaemon carinicauda (assembly GCF_036898095.1). Taxonomy (NCBI): domain Eukaryota; kingdom Metazoa; phylum Arthropoda; class Malacostraca; order Decapoda; family Palaemonidae; genus Palaemon; species Palaemon carinicauda. Next base: position 5,644,445 of record NC_090748.1, read on the forward strand.
ATTTCCCCCTTTGCTTCTCTTGCCTTTTGCTTGCTGATTATAAGTAAAAATATAAGAACAGTTGAAAGGGAATATTATAATTTTTTTTTTAAATCTGACCCCAGTATACAGTGTGGGAGGAAAAATTATGATAAATGACTTATTAGAAAGATTAAAAACAGTGGCTGAAAAAGGGACAGTGATGTAAGGAACTGGAATGAATTTCAGTCTTCATAAAAACCAAAAATATTTATTTGTAAATGAAACAAAAAACTGTTAGGAATACATTAACATTGTTTTGTCAAATTCCAGTAAACAAAGGAAAAAATAGCATCCCTTCACACTCCAGCTCCACAAAAAAGAAAACAAGATAAACAAAAGAAATGACCATTTCAGAATAGTCTTACTGCATATTGTACAAGCAAGAGAAAAATACTAAGTTACATGCAAGATATATCACTACACAGTTACAAAACGGAACTTTAAAATCCTAACAAAACCATGACTACAGAACCTGAGGATTTTAAAGACTTAGAAATATTAGGATTCTCAACATAGTCAGCCTTCCAAACAAAAGAAACATTACTACAGAACTAAGCTTAAAGGAGAACCCCGCAAAACCATGGTTTTATGACATCTGTAATGACCAGTAATAAACTTGAACACTTACTATCTAATGAACCATCTCTGAAGAACATATAACTGAAAAATACTGTACTGCAATAATTTTCCCTAAGTCAATACTGTCCTCATCAGGCTGCAAAGTCACTTAAACATTCCTAATTTCTGAACAGTGTGGCCGCATAAGATGCCGTGCAGGTCACTGTGGGCCCACAACAGCAATGTCTGAAAATCTCCAATTGTAAACCTGCACTGTGATAAGGTTCTGTGTCATCAAAAACTTTTTTGGTCCACCACCAGTAGTGCCTAAACCTCTCATTCTTGGAAGGGGTTTTGATAGTTCTGGAACAGTTCAGACTAAACTCGAACACAGTCCCATTCCATTTCAATCGCTACTGTGAACTATTAATGTCTATGACACACACTCATATAACAACACAGTAGCATACTTCTAGTTAAAAGGCAAGATAATATGAATACAGAGCAGCATCACGGACCACTACACACTGGTAACAGGCAGTAAACCACATTCATAATGTTTTAGGTGCAGTATTTGATGATTACTCCTAATTTCCCTTACTGGTGAAGGGAGGCTGCTGTCAGTACCTAGAAAGAGATAATAACGGATTAAGACATTTTTGGAGGGCACAGAGGGGTGTTCAAAACAATAGTGTGTCTCATAATACTATATAAATAAAAAAAAAATTTTCATACACACAAACCATTTAGCGTTCTTTGACACAAACCCCTATATAGTGCAATGTCAGTTGCTGTCTTATTCTTCAACAGATCTTTTGTGGATGACATCGTTTTTGCATGAAACATCCAACTTATCTGACTGTGATACCGTACCTACCCAAAATTCCTATCAGCAGTGTGTCAAACCTCCCCCCACACTTAGCCTATTTACTTTCTGTTGTACTTACTTTAATACTTCCTGGAAATGAAAGCCTTACTTTCGTCCTGTCTACCCAGCCCTCTTTTTATGTTTTCCGCTTATGCCTTCCTTCTGACATTTTCAAATCATTCACTTTTCATTCAACCTATCATCCATTAATTTTCATACTTTGCTAGACTATCTCAAAACACTGATTATTCCTTCACTCATGTTAAGCTTTTACCACTACTGTGCATCTTCATATTTCTCAGCCTTTTCATATCTTTGTTTGGCACATTCTTTACAGTACATGAACAGCTTGTCTCCACAGTCTAAATTGGAAGCCATTCAATTCCCATTTAATCATTACACCTCACTTCCATTAAGGAGAGTTGGCTCACCAATCCCTTTATGCATTCCCACCTTGGCTTCCATAGGTAATCCAAGTTTCCTCCCAATCTTTTTCACATTTAAAAATATTTTGCTTCACCTTTTCTATCAATTACCTCATTTCTCTTCCTGCTATCTTTATGATTATTATATAACCACTTGTATGTTATTTCCTTTTTATGTGGTTAAATATGTAATGGCTTCATTTTTACTCTCTTCTGTTTTTTACTTTGCTTTTATGAACTATTGTCAGTGTTATATTTTCATCCATCTACTCTATTTCCTTTGCCATCCTACAAGTTTATGTCCTGCTTCCATATCTATTTCTTCACTGACTAATGGTTCTTCATCCCTTCTCATCACATGAGCAAACCGTCTCAGTCCTGGTTTTCTAAGACTTTTATCCAGTTTCTGATCATAACTTTTTTTCAATTTTTTTCATTTGTTCAATCTTTTAATCTTATTCCAGCAGTGAATCCTGACAGTGTAAGGTCTCAAAATTTAAAAATCTTGTCTATTTTCCTTGTCAGTACTCTTGTTTTTGATGAATAAAGAATCACAGGCCTTAAATAACCATCATGATTCTTTGTTCTTTAGTGATGGCATATTTTTATTGTAGTTTAGAAATTTATTTATTTGGCTTATGCTACAGCTACTCACTTTTTTTAATGTCTCTACTGCTGCATCATAGTCCAAATTGTTTAAAAGATAACACAAATGCCCCTTCTTGTTCGTGGGCCTAGTTATCTATTATATCAGGGTCGAACTATACTATACAGTATATATTTCCATGTACCTATATTAATCAAATCCTTCTTTTGCAAACAATTTCAAACTCTTAAGTTAATTTATCTTCATTGTCCACAATTACTAAATTATATTTGCAATCATATATCTTTTTCACTATTCTAAAATGTTTGAAAATTTTTTACATGCTGCTTTTAAAGGAAGTGGACCACCAGTGGAAAACTATGTTCCAAGCTCTGAACCCGATGGTAAATATTTTATTAGGAATTTTCTCTTTATGGTTCAAATATAAATTTTTCAGCCTAAGGTAAAAAGGACTTCCTTTTTTAACTAAATCTGTTCATTTATGAATGCAATCCATAGTACTGTAATGCTCATTTATTTCTCTGAACTCCCCTGATGTTCATATTACATTTAAAATTCAAATTTGTTTTTAAAGATTTTCCTTCTGTGGTAGCCCAGATATCCATTTAGTTTTCGATTCAGCATGATATATGGAATTCTAGATGTAGATAATGTTTCAAGAATTCTTCTTTTGAACCTTTGAAATATTTTCCTGTTAAAAATCTAACATGCTAAGATTTTTCCTTTTAGATTTGGTCCTTTTTAGTTTTTTGTCAGTTAATTACATTAGTGAACTACAAGCTCTTTCTTATGTAGGTAATGATGAGATGATGACTTTATCTCTTTTACCTTTATTCTAAGCAAAAATTATTCTAAGATGAAGGGTTTCCTTCAAATTTTCTCATATTCCCTCTTTCGAAAAAAAAAGTTTCTGATACATCTAAGAATAGATTTCTATGTCCTGTGAAAGTTGGTAAGTTATATTCAGACAAGTTTAAAAACACACAGAGGAAAGGCTCCTAATTTTTGGGGGGGTGTTAGGATTTCAAGTTGTCCTCTTTCCAAATGCTATGTCATTTCATATTAAAGGTTTACAACACACAGGGAATTGGATTCAAGTTAGATGATAAACTTAAAGATTATAGTTTTTGATATTTGAAATGCAGCTACATTTCTTAATATCTCTAGGGGTCTTTCTATAGAAAGAGTTTTAGTAGCAGCTCAGTGGCGTACCAATTAAGTTTTCGATACTCATTATCTGAGACACCTGCTATCAAATTAAAAAAGATTGCTGGTTTTAAGTGATGTAGTAGCTGTTGGGATGTAGTGGAAATAAGATTCTTCTATTTTTATACAATTATTTTTAAGTTATATTACAGTAGTAGGTTTTTATATGAGAAGATACCCAGAGTTGGGTAATACAGCAAGATTAGTTTTTGTAAGTTTAATAGTGGTGTATTTGGGAACCCAGCCTGGAAGCATGAATTATAATATACTTTATTTAGTGTGATGTTGGCTACCATTGAACTATACTAGAGGGTAAGCTTAGACTCTTGAAAGAGTTTATTATTATCAGACTGCATTTCCTATCTCTTCCCTTCACTAACTCACTTCTTTCAGAGTGTGGGAGTCTGTGTTATGAACATCTTGGGAATTTCATAGAAATAAACAGAATTTTAATGATGAAATTCATTTGAATACTTGCCTTATGTTTATAAACATGTCCTCTGACTTAATTTTGACTTCAGGCTGAAAAGACAAAGGAATTATGGCATACCATTGCTGAGGTGCTGTAATTTCCATTAAGTGTTAGATTGTACTAATACCTCACTACAGGGGGTTGGCTATTGCAAGGAGAGAAAGCAGAAATTTTTTAGTTTTAAGGTAAACGTCTGTATTAAACAAAGCTTTGACAGACACACTGTAAATATCAGGTAAGAATAGAAATAATGAATTTCTAAAGTTCCTTTACTATCGAAATACTGTATTAAACTCAGGAACATGTGCATTTTTCTATTTCATAGCATAATATGAAATGAAGACTCGATGGCAATTTGAAGATTTTATGTCTTGGAGGGTCACCCTTTTCTCTAGTTTGGTCATTTTCTTTGTTGAATTGTTATTGAATGTCAACATTTTTTCTTATACATTTTTACTTCTTACAAAGGTTTCCAAGTGTTGGAGGCAGCACCAGACAGCCATAAATTTAAGCTGACAATGTTCCAGCCAACGGACCCAACTCACTTTTATCGGACAGTGCGTAAGGAAATGAAGCTTCTAAAAACATCCTTACCATCGGGTATTTGGGTTCGTGGATATGAAGACCGCATGGTAATTATATATGTTTATTTTATTAAAGGCTTGTGTAGTAAGAAACAAAGTTGTACTTAAGACATAACTGCATTACTTTTCAAAATTACTTTTTCCATTTTTACTTGTGGTATATAGAGTTTAGAAATTAGTATGTTAGCCTTATGTATCATATGGAAATTTTGCCAAAGTCCAGTGTTCCTAGGTGCTAACAGGGAATGAGGGGAGAAGGATAGGTAGTGGTGGTGGGTGGGGGGGGGGGCCAGTAGCTGTAGTGAACTACACCTCGTAGTAACGGGGGATTTTGAGGAGGGAGAAGTCTAATTGGAAAGGGACCTCTGGTAGTGGTATCACTCGCCCCAGTTTTAATATTGACACCCTTTAGGGGTGAGCAAGCTGGGAATATTCCTGGCATTCCATGCAACTTATTTCTCTGGTATATTTAGCAGTATTTATACCTTTGAAATGGTGCTTTAAGGAGCATTTCATTGGGCGACACAGGTCCCTCGCCCAGAAATAGATTTTTCCATCGTCAAAATCCCTTAATTTTATTTATTTTCAGGATCTATATTCCGTCATGATTCGCGGACCAGAACGAACTCCCTACGAAGATGGACTCTTTTTCTTTGACTTCCAACTGTCGGCTGATTATCCTCGTGCACCTCCGCTTTGCCACTACGTCACTTATTGCTCGGATAAACTAAATCCAAACCTTTATGAAGATGGAAAGGTAAAACTTGAATTGCTGATTTGAAAATGTATTTATTCTTAAATTTTGCCTTATTATTATTGTTATTATTATTATTATTATTATTATTATTATTATTATTATTATCATTATTATTATTATTACTTATGACTGTACTGTACTTGAATGGTTGGTGAGATTGTTTAATATGTGTTTTGTGTTGTCAATGGTACCAGTAGATTGGGTTTGTGCATGTATTGTACCACTATATAAGGGTAAGAGAGATGTGCATGAGTGTTGTAATTCAAGAGGTATTAGTTTGTTAAGCGTAGTTGGAAAAGTGTATGGTAGAGTAATGATTAATAGGATCAAGGATAAAACAGAGAATGCAATCTTAGAAATACAGGGTGATTTTAGAAGAGGTAGGGGTTGTATGAATCATATTTTTACAGTAAGGCAGATATGCGAGAAATATTTAGCGAAAGGTAAGGAGGTGTATGTTGCGTTTATGGATCTGGAGAAAGCGTATGATAGAGTTAATAGGGAAGCAATGTGGAATGTGATGAGGTTATATGGAGTTGGTGGGAAAGTTGTTGCAAGCAGTGAAAAGTTTCTACAAAGGTAGTAAAGCATGTGTTAGGATAGGAAATGAAGTGAGTGATTGGTTTCTGGTGAGAGTGGGGCTGAGACAGGGATGTGTGATGTCACTGTGGTTGTTTAACTTGTATGTTGATGGAGTGGTGAGAGAGGTGAATGCTCGAGTGCTTGGACGAGGATTAAAACTGGTAGACGAGAATGACCATGAATGGGAGGTAAATCAGTTGTTGTTTGCGGATGATACTGTACTGGTTGCAGACACAGAAGAGAAGCTTGGCCGTTTAGTGACAGAATTTGGAAGAGTGTGAGAGAAGGAAGTTGAGAGTTAATGTGGGTAAGAGTAAGGTTATGAGATGTACGAGAAGGGAAGGTGGTGCAAGGTTGAATGTCATGTTGAATGGAGAGTTACTTGAGGAAGTGGATCAGTTTAAGTATTTGGGGTCTGTTGTTGCAGCAAATGGTGGAGTGGAAGCAGATGTACGTCAGAGAGTGAATGAAGGTTGCAAAGTGTTGGGGACAGTTAAGGGAGTAGTAGAAAATAGAGGGTTGGGCATGAATGTAAAAAAGAGTTCTATATGAGAAAGTGATTGTACCAACTGTGATGTATGGATCGGAGTTGTGGGGAATGAAAGTGATGGAGAGACAGAAATTGAATGTGTTTGAGATGAAGTGTCTAAGGAGTATGGCTGGTGTATCTCGAGTGGATAGGGTTAGGAACGAAGTGGTGAGAGTGAGAACGGGTGTAAGAAATGAGTTAGCAGCCAGAGTGGATATGAATGTGTTGAGGTGGTTTGGCCATGTTGAGAGAATGGAAAATGGCTGTCTGCTAAAGAAGGTGATGAATGC